>NW_020524767.1:0-65141 GCF_003368295.1 Carassius auratus | reverse complement strand
TTCAATTCACCCAGGTGAACCCAAGTGATTTAGAAACCCCATCCACTTATTATAAGCCACAGAATATTTAGATATTCCCCCCGGATATATTTTAAGTGTTTGACCCTTTTGCTTCTTTAAGCCACACCATATTTCTAGGTTTCCTACCCAGATAGCCCCACTCACCTGTTGGCCCTATCTTAAAAACCTAGCAGTAGGCTTAGGCCTCCTCATTCTCACTAACACACTGTGTTTCTATTGTTTGTATCTCATTTCAAGTGTTGTTTCACTTTGATCTTTTCTACCCTCTGTTCTGTTGTGATTTGTTTCTTTCATTTCACATAGAGACAGTAACCTGGGAGCCACCAACGAAGTTAAATAGCTAGAGCGACAACCAGCAGCCGGTGTCATCACACGACCCGCTAGGCTACTGCCTGTCAAATCTCCATTTCAGGTCCTTCGTTGACCCAAGTTAATTGGCTACTTAACTGTCTGACTGTTTGCATCAGTCAGCCCCAAAATTCTCATAAACGGCACAGCCGTATGAATATAGCTCGTTAAACGTAGAACGAACTTGCATTGGTCTTTTTGTGTGTGTGTGTGCTGTGCTTCTCTCGCCGACAGAGAATCAGGATGTTCCAGGCATCCAGTCCAGCAGTCCACGGGGGCCACCTCTCGACATGGGTTGAAAGCAGTGACGACCCCCTTCCTGCCCAAGGATGCCATTAACCTGCAGCACCCAGAGCAACTAGACACCGAGCTAGATGAACTGATGGCACGTGATCCAAACCAAAGCGACTACTACAGAGAACTCGCCAGGATCTTCGGAAGCCTAGTTCCCATTCCTCGTCGCCCAGGCACCGCTCAGTGAACGGGAGCAACATCGCGGAGGAGGCCTGGAAGGACAAGGCCCCAACCCAGAGTCATCTTGATCAGCTTCTCCTCGAGACCCAGAACCAGCGCGAGAAAGAGGACGACACAGATCCAGAGGCTACAGAAAGGAGTTGAAAGACTTCACAATGCCCTGCAAGATCTTCGCCTCGACACAGATCAAAGAGAACATCTGGAGAGAGAAGCCAGAAAAGAACTCAACAAAAAACTCCAGCAAGGCGACGCTCTACTAAAAACAGAGCAGAGACTGAACTAAAAAAAAAAAAGAAAAAGACTATAAAACCTGGGCCTGCAAAACACACTTGCAAGCGGCCCAAGCTAAATTCAACAAGCTTACTCTGCAGAGAGACAAGCTCCAAGATGAACTTTACACTGTTCACCCAGAACTGAGACAATTTCACAGATTACAGAGTGGCTGGATCGGAGAAACGCACACCACAAAATTTCTCCCGGGCCGCCACTCCAACCCTTTCAGCCAAGAACCCAGAGCTGGAAAAGGGGTGTAGTCTCCCTTCTAAGGAAATCACCAGCCAGCTTACAAGAACATCTGTCAATAACGGAGGGAAGAGAACCCTTCCAGAGAACGCATGTCACCAAACCCTGCACTGCTCACAGAGAACTTCACAAGCTAGCCAGAAGCATCTCTACATTCATTCCAGATCCTGCAGGAGGACATGATGTTCATGCTTCTTTACAAGCCATTGACTTTCATTTGCAAACTGTCGCCAACGTGACAGATGTGAACACATTGTACCTGTTAAAAATCACGGCCAGCCGTGATGTGCATTGCTTTCTGGATCGTCAACCAGAGACTGTCAAAGCGTACTACCAGCAACTGCTACAGACTTTGATTCTTGAATTCTCTGATCCAAACTCAGATCATGGGCTCCTTATTGCTATGGACCTCAAACAGGGCCGATTTTGAAAACCCACAGACTTTCTGTAGTCAGCTACGAAACACCTACTTCGGAGCATGCAACGAACCAGGTATGGAACAGGATTTCAACTTAAAAACTCTGTTCCTCCCAAACCTACATGCCAGTTGGAGTTTTCATCTCAGAGTCCCAGCGTGTCCCCGTAACAGAACTACACAAGAGTTACGGAACTTAGCCCACAAAGCTTGCACCAAGCAAAAGACTATTTGTGAAAAGACTGTGAAAAACCCCAACGTCTCTGTCTCTGAGCACTGCTTGGAGTTAACCCTAGATGGCGCTCTACAACACCACAGTCACAGACATCTTTACAGAGAGTCAATACCATTCCAAGCCAGCAGAGGGCAACACAGTGCAGCCACGTCTGAGACAGCAGAGATCCTGAGGGTGCTGAAAGATCTTCTTCACATGAATACTCGCAAGGAAGATGAGCCAAGCACCCAGAACACTGCCCGAGCTCCACAGTCAACAGCTACAGCTAACTGAACGAGACAGCACAGGTCCTCACACCAGGTACCACAAACACAAGGTACCAGAAAATGCTGTTTTGACTACCTGCCTTTGCAGCGAGCTACACAAGACCGGTCCTCATCACCCACCGATCGTCCCACCTGCCCTAATGCCAACATTCCTGGGCAGCCCTGTCAAAAAGGGGGTGGGTCAAAAAGGAGTCAACAGGGAAGACCTGATCGACACAGGATTAAACCTGACGGTGATCTCATCTTACCTTTTCAAAAGACTCCAATTTGAAGCTAAGAGACAAGATCGAACTCTTACACCTCAAACTTATGAACTGAATGTACAGGTGTACAGACAGGATGACATCCAGTTTGAACAGGTTGTTTCCATTCACCTGACATTCGTTCCGATGAGTCTAATACATCCCATGTATGTCCCACCAATGAACACTCATACATTGCTCATCGACAAAGACCTGCTAGAACACTTTGACCCTTTTCTGAACTTCAAACAGCTAAAAGACTTTGCTCAAGTGCGAGAACCTCTTTCTCTCCAGCCACACAGGTTGCTAGAGCCAGACTGTCAGGTCGCAGAGGTCACGGGAACTCCCACAGAGCCAGACGGTCAGGTCACAGAGGTCACGGGAACCCCAGCAGCCAGCCATGAGTACAACGCCCTAACAACAGGCCCAAGTTCAAGCCTCTGTACCTTAGTCAACAAACAGGGTACGGTGGTACCAGCTTACACCAAAGGGTCGCTGTTCGGCTCAACCTGCAAGGTGGTCAAACCTTACACCACACGCTGGGTTTCTTCCAATCCTCACCTGAATGTGTGGAACTCGGACTCACACTTGCAAACAAGCATGTCAAACACCAACACCTGTTCCAGCAATGTGATAACATCACAAAAACACACAATGTGATCGTGTACTGGAAGAAGGAAAAAGGACACTCAAAGTTACCAAGTCTAGACGAGGACTTTAAAGATCACACTGACACCCTTGCCAAAACTGGCACACTAAACAACATTCTGTGGTCACTCCCAACCCACCCACCCACATTCAAGGTTGAAGTGATTACACACAGCACAAGAACTTTACTAGCTAAACTGCCTACCTCAGAATCGCTTACGCAGGCTCCGTTGTCTACACAGACCAACATAGCGGACATGCGGGCTTCTGAAACCTTGATAATGACTTTACCACCTCTCAGACCCCTCCATCCACCCTGACAACCACTCTACAGTCACTGACAACCAAAGCCCCAGACCACTGCATGATACACAAACCATGCTGCGTGCACAGAACAATATTGTGGGTTGTGCACCGTCTGACATCACAATGCCAGGGCGTGTAATGCCACGGAGCAAAAGGGGGATACTGCCAATATATTTCCATGACGCAGCATGTGCTGCACCACGCAGCACCAGAGCCACTGACACAACACTGAGGCAAGCGTCATGCCAGCAGCAAGATGTGGCAAAACATGGGCGAGGGCGAGCTAAACCCAGTCGCCGCCCACGAAGCAAAGAGACTGTCCTGTCCAACCAAAGACAGGCCTTGTTTGTTTCTTTCTCCCCTTTCTCTCTCTCTCTCCCTATTATCTGTACCAGGATGCTGCTGTGGTTTGCCATGCCGTGCTGTCAGCCAAAGAGAGGACAGCTGCCACCGAGAAAACCGCTGAGACTCCTGACTACCGATGACAGGGCACACTACCCCAGCACTGTAACCGAATACAGCTGTACAAGGTTCCGATGGAGAGAGGACTCCCTCACTCACACTGAGGCCGATGTCAAACACCTGTTCAGCCAACATGAGAAAGTGACGGTTACACAAATGGAGTTAGGTGGACACCACCACCGCTCCAAACAGTTCCCGGGAGCTTTGCTTAGAGCCGCTGCTGCCGCCAGAATGTTTAACATTGTTATGTCCAGTGTCAATGCAGCGAACCAGACTGTAAACTCCTTGAAACCACTGTTTACTGTCTTCCAGAAGAACTTTACCCAGACTCAGCTGCTTACAGCGTTAACAACAGACATGCTGTGGGAGGTTAGCTCCTCCAATGACAGCCTAACCACGAGTAAAACCCCACCATACATGATACCCTTAAGCCTCGTGTTAACTGTGTTGTCTTACACCATCACCAGGCCAGCTGACCTGCTACGAATGCACCTGGCCAACTCTCTGAATAGCGCCTTCCTACGGCACGTAAACCCCAAACAGAGAGAAGTGAACGTGCTCCTGAACCAACTCATCAGCGAGTCAAACCAAGTCTACAGACCTAAAGACATTGTCAGTGTCAGGATGTGGAAGAGCAACACCCACACCAAAACACACATTCCAAATGTGGTGGCCTACCACGACAGCAACACACAGCTGTACCTGGCCCCAAACATGCACATGTGTACTTTAACCAAAGACATTCATTATCTCTGCCTTAGCAAACCCTTCCTCAGACACAACTCTGAAGGAATCTGCGAGCTGCAACCCTGGGTCAGCGATACGCGCTGCCCTGCCGAAGCCAAGCCTCGTACACAAGTCACAGAAACGCAAGCAGAGATTGTGGGTAACAGATGGCTCGTCAACACTCCTGTGCGCTCAGCTATGCTGACCTACGACCAGCATGACACCGCCACCCGTGCCAACCTGCTGGACCAAGTACTGAAAGGTACCACCCAACACATTGACATTACTCCTGTCGATACAGCCCTCCAAGCAATGTCTCGACAGCCCATTCTGAACCAGTCATCTGCGGTCCTAGCCTGGACTGCTGCCGACACTGCACGGTGCATCTCCACCGTCATTGGTCCCGCCCTTACTCTTGGCGTGACCTTCATCCTATACAGGATACTCAACGAGATGCAAACCTCTACAGCCAAACTCACGACAACTGTGGCTGGAGGTCTCCGATGGAATCCCCGGAAAAGGGACGCAAAGTCAAAGACAATACCGAACCTCACCAAGCTGAATCCTCAGCTTCAGGAACCACCTGTCATCATGACCCACCTGCTGCATGACCATCACGATTCATCTGCCCATCCGGATGATTGCCGTCCGATGATGTCCACACAGGGACTTCATCTGACGTAAAGGGGGAGATGTAACAGATATGCAGGTCAGCGATTCATGGGTTAAATTCTGTTTTATAAATTCAGACTGTTGGTACTAAATGCCAGCCTGGCTGGACTTATATTACTTTACGATACCCATGCGAGCCTCAAAGGATACCTGAAACCAAATTCCTTAACACACACACACACACGCAAAAAGAAACCTTTCTTTTTGTTCCTTACTTTTGTAAGTCCTTTATTAAATATGTATTTTATATGTTTGTGTATTGCATAAAATGGTTAATCCTGGGTAAATGGTTAAAGTGCTGACTTATAAGTGGAAATGCTTGATTTCAATCTTATACTTTCTCAAAAACAAATGTTCTGCAACCCCCACACTCCTTGGTAGCTCGTAAAATTTTACGAGCTCACAGGACAGGAAACCTAATCCTTACAAAAGAATGATAGAATGTACTCAAATGTAGTCTTAATGTGTATAGTATTGTTTTTGCGGTACATTAGAGGTTTCCCATATAAATTGGGAATATCTGCAGTGTTATCATGTGTTAAACAAATCTTTAAATGTGTAATTCGATCTAAAAATTAGATCTTTGGTCATATATATATTATGTCTAGTCTTGTTCTAATCGTCATGCTTTGACAGACCCATTTATCTAGAGCAAAGTAATGAAAAATGTATTTAATCTGGAATAATGAACTTGCTTTAATATTCCTGATGAAATCGGACAGGCCCTAAATCATCAGGGGGTTGTCTCGACAGAGACAAAGGAACTTTCCCGCCGCTTCAGATCGCGGATGTTCATTGGGTGGTTCACGCGAAAAGAGGCGTGAACATCTCAAGCTATAAGAGTCGACCGAACAAGGTCCGCCTCTCTCTTGGTTCTTCGTCGCTCTTCTTGCTCTTCTTCCCGTTCTCCGTTCTCGGACACGTCGCTCCGCGCGGCCTCGGGCCGCGCTTAGTTCTCCTCCCCCCCTCAGCACACGGACTGAGGAGAGGAAAGCCATTTTCATGGCTCATTTGGAAACTTTCATTTTCGTTGTTTTGTTTTCTTTTCTTTACTAAGTTTATTAAACTATTCGCCTCTCCCACGCAAGGAAGACGAATTCTGGAACAATGTTTGTTGAACCTTTCAAATACCGCGCGAGGACAGAACAAAGGACCACGTGCTCCACGCTCACGCCAAGCGCAGCGTGCACGCGCGTCACATGGCCTCCGTTTCATGGCACATGGCTGTTTCAACGCGCAAAGCTCACAAGCTCGACGCCGATCTCACGCCACACTCACATGGGACACCTTTTGCAAGTATCACTTTCTCTATGGAGATTTAAATGCTGCTTTAAAGTGTTGTTATGATCTGATTTGTTGTTGGCTTCTAAAAGTTACTGACTATGATTTTCATACCTGAGCTCCTTATGTGATTCCATTCTATTTTCTCTCTCTCTCTCTCTCTTTCTCTCTCTTTTATTTGGATTCGTTATGTATTGTATAAAGCTTACTGTTTGTATTGTCGTACGCATATTTACTCTGTGTGATTTGTAGTTTGATGTATTACTATTTTAATTATTAAAAACTCATATATAAAATGATTGGCTTTGGACTCCACCCCACTCACATTACGAGTCACTGAGATGTGTCTGATCTTTAGCTACAAGCTCTAAATTTAGAAACTAAATTTATCATAAGGATAGGATAATATTTTCATGGCCAGAGAATACTTTTCCTTGAATTATAAGGCGTGATAACTTTATTGAAAATTGATAGGTCTATAGTGGTGTGCTGGACATACCACGGTTTGATCTGCAATAATTTACAGTAAGAGATATCACAATAATTGATATGAAGAATGTAATATTGACATATTAATGAGTAAATTACAGTGCCCTGTGATTAGTATTGGTATTGGCAATTGAGCTATTTTTCATAATCAATAAAATTAAATGTAACTGTCATCTGAGATATATATTAATCAAATTCTTGATTAATTATTCAAATTCCCTATATATCATTTGAGTTAATTACTATGTAAAACTCATTGTTGTTACAAACAAGATAATAATAATAATAATAATAATAACAATAATAATATTAAAAATAGTAAATAAATCAATAAAAAAAATGCACAAAAGAATTGCTAAGGAAAATGCAAAAATAAAACCAAATTCAAAATATTAATACAAAGACTATAATAACAACAATGAAAACCACATAATTCATAGCTTGCTCATTGAACTGATTGAATCGGCAATCTTTGGGTTACCGCTGAGCCTTAACCACTGAACTTCCTAAACAAACACCTCAAAGCCAGAGCTTCTTGAAGAATGTCTCAAAACAAAGGGCCTTAGCATGCAGGAGCATGATAAGCCCTATCACGGAGCTCTGCAACAGGCCTCAGCGGAGAGCTCCATGATGGGCCTGTCTCCGTAGGCAGGCAGGTAATAATTCACAGAGCCTCAGGAAGACGGAGATAAATGAGAAGACACTGAATGAGTCCCTCAACTCTGCCCCAGCTCTCACACACACCATAAAAGACATACACGGCCACAAACACACTATATAAAACAGCACACACACACACGTATACCCATACACGCAACACGCCCACCAATCTATCACAGCACTCAGAGGGGTGACGGCCTTGGGCCAGGGAAAGGGAGGAAGCACATCAGGCAGAAAGAACACAGAGAGAGATAAAAGACAGCAAAAACGAGTGACAGAATGAGAACTTCATCTTTTTATCTACTAACACGGACCACGGGCCACAGACCTGCAACCTTCAGAGCTCATTACCACCGATCAACAGCACTTCCACGGGCCTCTTCTAGAACTTCCTCAGAAGAGCTGCATACAACATATAATGCTCCAGCAGACCTACATGATGCATGTAATATTTAAAGATAAATGTTAAATAATTAAATTAGTAGTTTTTGTATTTATTTATTTTACTTTATTTTACAATTTTAAACTCTGTATTCAAATATTATATATAATTATTAGAATCATCTCTCTAAAAAATATATTTAAAGAAACACACACCTTTTGACCTATGAAATTTTTTGAAGATAAAAAAAATAATAATAATAATTCCATATATAATTGAAATATTATATACACATATATATATATATATATATATATCGTAATATTTTGATTTTATATAATTTGAATTTAAAATTAAGTATAATTAATGTCAGCTGAAAGCCATTACTTTTTCAGGCATTTGTGCTGAATAAGATTTTATAGACTGCCTTGAAAAAAAGAGCAATTTTCTCATGAAGCATGAAGAAATTCTAAATTGGATTTATTCTCATGACTTTTCCCAGCCTTTTAATAATATATTTGACTTTTGTTTCAATTTCTAATTTAAACAATTTCTGTGTTTTCAGAATTGGGGAACCCTGATATTTTCCTTCATTATAAATAATAATAAATTTCCCTGGTCTTATTGTACACAACTCACCAGCAGATTTTATTGTGAATGTTTTTCATAATCTTTCATCAGAATGTAATGACTTTCTCTGCCTCTGTAATGACTTTTCTACTGTGTGGGCAGAGACAATGATATTAACCAATAATATCTTGGCCAATAAACCAATCACTCCATGGTATTAAATCGAGTTCCACTCAACACTATTTCCCACCAACTATCGTTTTACTCAGAAATGAATCATTCTGCGGTTTAGCGATGAATGAACATGAATATGTTTCTAACCCTACCAAGCTCTTTTCTTTTAATAATGGTGTCCATGTTTCATTCATGTCGCCATGCTGCAACTTGAAACTTTGAAGAGAGAGACGGAGAAGCCAGTGACCGTGAGCTCAGGACAAAAGAGAGAAAGAAAATCATGAAAGAAATCTTATAAGTGGAGAAAGTGATATGTTCAAGGAGACCAGAGAGATGGAGAGAACAAAAGACCAACAAATGAATAGAGAGCAGGGCCACTGGGGAGGAAAGGAAGCAAGAACGATTGTATCTACATAGAATGATAGATCGCTACAACATCAATTGCTGGAATGGTAGATTGCTAGAAAGATAGTTTGCTAAAAAAAAAAAATAGCGACAATGATAAATAGCAAAAACAATACATGGAACAATAGGTGGTTAGAACAAGAAGAAGAATGATAGTTACTATTAATAACAGCTAAAACAATAGCTTTAATAATAGACTAATAGCTGATATGATGTCTCAAACTAAAGCTAGAACAATGGATTGAATGATAAAATAGCTACAATGACTGAAACGATAGACTGTTAGACTGATAGTGAGCTCAAAGAATAGTTTGAACCGTAGGAAAGTTAGATAGATTGCATCGCTCAAACAATGAAAGATGGTTGGACAGAATGGATGGATGAAGGAATAAAAGATGGACATAATGGATGAGTGGATGGATGAAGGAATGTACGATGGATGAATAGATGGATAAAGGAATAAAAGATGAATGAGTGGATGGATGGATGAAGGAATGAACAAAGGATGGATGAAGGAATGAGTGGATGGATGGATGGATGGATGAAGGAATGAACAAAGGATGGATGAAGGAATAAAGGATGGACAGAATGGATGAGTGGATGGATGGATGGATGAAGTAATGAACAAAGGATGGATGAAGGAATAAAGGATGGACAGAATGGATGGATGGATGAAGTAATGAACAAAGGATGATGAAGGAATAAAGGATGGGCAGAGTGGATGGATGGATGGATGAAGTAATGAACAAAGGATGGATGAGGGAATAAAGGATGGACGAGTGGATGGATTGATGGATGTATTAATGAACGAAGGTATAAACAATGGATGGATGGATGGATGGATGGATAGAATGAATGAGTGGATGGATGGAAAAAAGGAATGAACATTGGATGGACATGGATGGACAAAATGAAAAATGGATGATTGATTAAATAAACAATGGCTGGATAGATGGATGATGGATGAATGAATGAACTGGCAGAATAAATAATGGATGGATGGATGAAGGAGTGAATGACTGATGAATAGATGGATCAATAAATGAACAATGGATAGATGGATGGAACAAATGATGAATGATAAACTGACAGAGTGAACAACGGATGAAGAGATGTGAACAGATGGAGAGAATGGAATGGAGAATAGATGGACTGAACGGTGGATGGATAATGAATGAACAATGGATGGATGGATGGACAGACTGATAGAATGAATGGTAGATGGATGTATAGATAACAATGAATGATGAACAGATGGATGAAATGAAAATGAAGGAATGCCAGATGAATGGATGAAGGGATGA
The DNA here is from genome assembly GCF_003368295.1 of Carassius auratus. Taxonomy (NCBI): domain Eukaryota; kingdom Metazoa; phylum Chordata; class Actinopteri; order Cypriniformes; family Cyprinidae; genus Carassius; species Carassius auratus. The sequence continues at coordinate 54,539 of NW_020524767.1, read as the reverse complement.
TCATTGAATGGAATAATAAACAGATCAACAGACAGAACAATGAATAGCTAGAATGATTACTTGGATGGATGGATGGATAAATAATGAAAATATATTAAAAATATAAAAATTGAAAATATTAATAAATACTATAATTGTAAAGAAGTAACATTAAAATAGCGCTGATAGGTAGATCCTGTTTTAACAGTTTGTGTCTCATAGTCTCGCTCCATTTTTAAAACAAAAACACTCTCACTTTTTCATTCACTCTCCGGTGTGTGCACACCATTCCTGCAACATTCTCTCTTCCTCATTCTCTTTCTTCATAGCAAACGCTCGTTCACTCGTACCTGCATGACTGACGGTGTTAAACAAATATTTATTTTCATAATTTAGGTCTCTGGGTGGTTCACGCTTCAGTGGCCGACTCAATTTTTCCAAAGATAAAAAACATATATCAAACTAATCCAAGAGCCTTCAGGTTTACAATGGTTCACAGCATCCATCCGTCATTTTGGGAGGAGAACAAACCTCCACTATCTCTCCTCTCATCACCAATGAATACTGGAGGCAGGATTAGGATGAGGAGAAGATAGGAATAGGGAGAAAATGAGGGAAGAAAGGAACAGAACGTCTGGATGGATGGGTGGGTGGAAGAAGTGCAGAGAAAACAGCAAGAAAACAAAGAGGACGATGAAGAAGGAGCATACCAAGATGAACCACCTACATACTAAACTAATGGTGCAAATCGATTATTAAATGGAATTTATTGAATAAAATACCAGCATGCTTGCAATACAACTTTCCACTTCTTTTGATTCACCAGTTTTTGTTTTCACTGATATTAAGACAATGCATTCTGGGATTGCTTTCAGTTTAAAAGACATGACTATGATGCTTTAAAATGCTGTTTATCGAGGCGGTTCAGAGTGTTTTGGATGAGAGCATGTGCATGTGTGTGTGTGTGTGTGTGTGTGTGTGTGTGTGTGTGTGTGTGTGTGTGTGTGTGTGCGTTCACTCACAGGTGAGGCAGACGAGCAGCGCTCACAGGCTGAGATCAGCCGCCCGTCTCCATCTCTTCCTGACAAACTCGCACACGGGCAGAACCAGAATCTCCGCCGGCACGAAAAACTGCACCGCAAAACTCACAAACACACCAAACGAGTACAAGACCTTCACCAACTGATTAGACCTGCAACACACACACACACACACATGAATGCTGCAGAGAAGCGGGGAACAGATCCAGTCAGAAAGCCCAGAATGTGCAATTAAGGGTTGAAAAACGTCAATGATGCAATGCAGGATTTCAACACGACTTCAAAGGAAACTCAACGCACAGAGTTTGTTGAAAAATCATTAACTCGCACTATGCTGATTTCAACACTAGAGATGGGAAAAATAAGAGCTAGTTTACAACTCCATAAAAAAAATATTTTGTAACTTAATGATAGCAAGTAATAAAATAATGACATTGATGTTCAAAAGTTAGGAGTGAATAAAATGTTTTATTGTTTATCAAGAAGTCTCTTATGCTCACTAAGGTTGAATATATTTGATAAAAAAATGAATGAAAACTAATATCATAAATCATTATTAATTTTAAATAACTTTCTATTTGAATATATTATTAAAATGTAGTTTTATTTCTGAGATCAAAGCTGTACTCCAGTCTTCAGTGTCACATGATCTTCAGAAATCATTCTAATTTGATGATTTGCTGCTCAAGAAACATTTCTGATTATTATCAATGTTTAAAACAGTTTTTCTGTCTCATATTTTTGTGGAAACTGATTCTTTTGATGAATACAAAGTTTATAAGAACTACATTTATTTGACTTTTTTTTTACATTACAAAAGTCTTTATTGTCTTTACTTGACTGATCAATTAAATGCATGCTTACAAAATACAAGTATATATTTTTTTAACTGAGCTCAAACTCAGACTTCAAACTTTCATTAATTCAAATGAAATAATATATGTAAAATGGCATAAAGATTTAAAGAAATACACAATAAATGTTTATTAATGCAAGATGAAAAATAATATTAAATACAACGAGCTTACAGCATGATCAGTAAAGTCTGATTCATGAACAAATGACTCTTATGAGCGGATTCTTTTCAATGAATTGATTCAAAAAAGCATTTTGTTCCATTGTTTTTATTCCTGTTTCAACACATTTTGGACTTCTTGACCAGTCCTACAGTTTTCCAAATTCATTTTTAAATATAAAATACTGCAGTCTCACAGTACGATGTCATTAAAAATCTACATGCATAATAATAATAATAATAAAAAAACTGTTTCAGATGCATGTCACACTGCCGTCACCGCAGGATCTGTCAACACACCAGATGTTGAATCAGATATCAGCTCTGGTGGCAGATTGTCCTCAGCTGACGGATGCGAATGAGATAAAAGTCTCCATGAAAGTGAGTTGGAAACGGCAGGCTTTAGTTAAAGCTGAACTTGAAAGCAACTGGTTTTGATTTCTCCCTAATTTGATCTGTGAGCTGCAATCAATCACTCGAGATGTTTCTGACAGTGAATGCAGAGGAAGCTTCAAAGAGCCAGGAGTTTAATATTAGTTCTCCACTATAGCAGAGTGCTGCGATAACTAAACTCAACTGATTTAACACTCAGATGTGATGGATGGGACTTTTTACATTTTTAGTTTTCAGCTTTTGGAGAGAGTCGTGTTGGAACATGATGCAGGCTGGAATTGAACCCAATTTCCCACATGAGCACTAAAGTTCAATGTGCATCAACTGATTTACATTACTTTATTATACTTTCATTCAGCAAGGATGCATTAAAGTAAATCGACCATAAATGCATTTATAATTCAAATGTGAATAAACGCATTTCTTTTGAACTTCCAGAGAAATTCCCATCACCTCTCTAATGACCGACAGACTTTTTAAGTGCACATGTGGCATATTTACCAGGTAAAAGCGTGATGCTTCCTTTGATGTGGTCTCTGAAGCGGAGGTATCCCAGCGTCGCCAGGGTCACGTAAAGGACGATGATGACGCCCATGCCGATGTTGAGGGCTTGAGGGAATCACTTCGGTTCCCTCATTTGATTCTCCAAATGAAAGAACCTACACAAAGCAAGCGAGAGAGAATAAAACAGAAGACTTAATAGAATCCGGTGAAGCCTTGCTTAAGGCGTCACATGCACATGTCCAAAAAGTAGTGTGCAAGATGATACAGGCTTTCAAGAAGACTTCCTTTGATCAAATTCAGAAACAAATCATGTGTCCTGTAGCTCAAACAGCTGAGACTGAGGCTCGCAACAGCAAGGTCATACGTTCAGTTCCCAGGGAATGCATGAATCAGGGAATCTGCAGGTATCAGAACTTTAGTTTAATGCACTTTAATAACCTTTTCAAGAGCTTTTGGGGAAAAAAATTCTAATGATGAAAGAAAAAATCCATTATTGTCTTTCCCTGCCTTTTTTTGCAGCAGAGGAAAAAATATAGAAAGATTGATTATGGGGAAAGTTTATTATTTATATATTAGAAATGCATATATTAGAAATATTATTGTTGTTATTTAAATATATATATAAAAAAATAGAATGGATTAAATCATCTGCCATTTATATTAATGTCATTGTAAATAATAATAATAATAATAAAGTAAATAAAATAAAAATCCAATACTGCATTGCAACTAGCTCGGTTTAAAAAATAAATAAAGATTAAAAAAAGCAAGAAGCACATTTTTCAAGAGTTTGGGTTTGGAAAATCGATTATGCTCACCAAGACTTCAAATTAGTCTATTATAATTATACCTAATTGTTTCAATACCAAAGGAAAAACTGCGAAAAAAAAGAAAAAAAGACATACATATGCAACGTCTAATCGAAATCACATAAACAAAAGCTGAATCATCATCTCACCACTCCAATTCCCTCAAAGGCAAATATAGCTGTTCCAAAGAAGAAGGGAAACTTCCTCCACGTCTGGGATCACTCACATCCTACACACAGCCAGAGACGGTAAAGGCATGATATAGTTTCACATCAGGATTATAATTGCAGTCTTTCTTTGTAGCATAGAGGATGAAAGACACACACACACACACACGCATGCACGTAACAGGAACAATGCATGTAAAGATCCAGTGTCAGCCGCCCACAGCCCTGTCAATCAGATGCATACAGAAAATTGCCTCCAATATGAATTGGTGGCTTCTTGCAATTTGTGAGCGTCTGCATGCATAGGCTTGTATCAGTCGTGTTTCTAGGCTGAACGATGAGGATTCTTTTACACACACACAGTGTTTTCAGCATCACAGAGCAACGGTTCACAGTAAATGCTGCTCAGTACAAACTCATGTCTGCATCGGTTTGAGCTGCTTATAACACTCATTTGTGAATGCAACATGCGTCCATCATCTTTCCAATTTTGTGGAACGCTTACAATCCAGCTTCTCATCACAACTGAAGCTCACTGCAGCTTTAAGGGATCCATGAGGGTTATGCCAAAATAAAAGCATTTGAAAATGAAGAAATTGAGACTGCAATAATTAACTGTCATATTAGTATTGTATTTTGCAGTTGGACTCTAAAGTAAAAGTTGATTATTTTTGAAAATACTTGTTTTTTATTTATTTTTTATTTTAGAGCGAAATTACATTAGTAATATTTTTATTTTAATAGTTTTGTTTAATAATAATTAGTAGTAGGAGTAGTAGTACTTTTATATTATTTCTGTTAAATGGTTGATTATTTGACAATAATTAAAAATAAAATATAAATATTTGTATTGCTTGTTTAGTCAGTAGTAGTAATAAAGTTACTAAAAATTAAATTATTATTATTACATCATTATTATTTTATTGAACATTTCTTAAATAATTGATTTATTGATTTTAAAATACTTGTAATGGTTTTGTTTAGTAATAATAATTATTATTATTATTTTATTTGGTTATTAGCCTGATTTATAATTTTACAGTTAAATATTAATTTTATTAATTGATTTATAATTTTTTTAAATAATTGTAATAATAATAATTATTATTATTTAGTACAGAATTTTGTAAAATACTTGATTTTACAGTAAAATAATACAATAAAAATATTAAAATGTATTCATAATACTAGTAATAGGAGTAGTATTAATTATTATTATTATTATTATTATTATTATTATTATTATTACTGTCATTTTTATTTTATAGTCATATTGCTATATAATAACAGCAGACCTGGAGTTTTATAAAATATTTATTTTAATATTTTAAAATCGTAATCACAATTTTAATCTGAAAAAACAAATAAAATTTGCTCGTATCGCACAGCTCTCACACACGCACACTTACGTTGAGTATATATGTGAAGATGAGGACGAGACTGACGGCCATACAGAGGTTGGCGATGGCGGAGAGGGCGGCCATGTTCCTCAGGTCTCTGATGAAGGTCAGAAGGATGATGAAGGGAAGGAGGAAGACTATGTAGAGCTGTAGGTCCAGCCCCGCAGCAACAGAAGGAGCTGGGGGGAGACGGCGCCCCCCTCTGAGCTGAGAATAACAGCACAGACTCCACAGAGCTGTTCAGATGAGCTCCCTCCATAACCTAACACACACACACACACACACACACACACACACACACGGCTGTGACTTCAAGAGTCTGATTGGCTGCTACATTCAAAGAAGAACTGTGATTGGCAGCTGCAGGTCTTCATTCTTGAAATGTGTCTTTCTATTCATTTTCATTGGCTCCAGCTCCGTCACATAATCAACATCAGGTCATCTAAGAAGAAAATGAACTTACGGAGCTCTACTCTTACACATACCTGTTTAATGTTCTCAGCCAGGAACACAAAATAAACACTACAGAAGCCCAGCTGGGTCAAAACCAGGAAGAAATTCACCAAGTGCCTGGAAAAGATAGTGATTTGAGTGAAAATTAAACCTGTTAAACACAGTTTTCTTTATTGAAATAAAGATGAAATAAGATAAAATTTAAATAGATTTGAATTACAAAAGGTACCTTCCAACTACTTGAAATGTTGAAATAATTAATTATATTAATTTAATTAAACATTTTAAATTAATAATAAACCTAAAAATTATCAAATGGAAATAAATACCTGAAATAAAAACAAAACTACTTAGATCTATAAAAAAATACAAAAGAAAAGATTAAATAAAAATAATAAAATTTTATAAGAATATAAATACACAAATAATAAAATATATTTAATGTTTCTAAAAAAAATAGATACATTAAAATATTAATATAAACTATAATAGAACATAAATAATGCTAACATGTTTAATGATTAAATAAGTAATACTGAAATTCCATCATAAGTTACTCAAACCTATGCTGTTTGAAACCCATTAAAAAAAAAAAGAAAGAAAAGAGAACATTTGAAGATCAAGGTCTTTTTCATGAATTACATTTTTTTTACGATGCCAAAACACCAAAAAGTGCCAATAAATAAATAAATAAAAGCGAGTTGATTTCAGGTTTTTTTTAAACAAACAATCTTATGGGTTTGTAAGCACATGAGGAGGAGTCATTGACGACAGAATAAATAGCTTTATTTGCTAAAATAATAATAAATATTAATAATTTTTTTTTTTATATGTTTGAATTTTATTATTTTTTGTATATTTTTTATAACTTTTTTATATGAAGTATTAGTAAAGTATAATAATGTACTTATAGAACAGAATTTCCGGATATTATCATTCAAAACAGTAAACGATGAGAGTATTTTCTGCTATATAAAATGTTATTTATTTATTTATTTTTTAATTTTAAAATTAAATTTAATATTATTTAAATATAATAATAATAATAATAGTTATTATGATTATCATTATTATTAATATTTTTTTAAGTACTAGTAGTAGCATCTTCATTAGGGGTTTATGTTTCAGTATGCATGATATTATCTTTGGACAGAGATAAAAACGAGGCAGCATCTTTTTAAGATTCTGTGTGTGGGACATCAGATCTCTGCGGGCAGCGTCCTGTGTCTCCACTCTCTGATCAATATATTCATTCCAGCACAGACATTTGCCCTCTTGCCTTCCCTCTCTCTCTCTCTGAGGGGGGGCTATGTCATGCCAATGAACTGCATGATGGGATAGCTCACCTCCCAAAATGAGCACCTCTCCTCAGGCACTGAGAGGAACTCATCTCCATGGCAACTGCAACCATGTCGCTGTAACCGAGGGGGGAACGCTTCAACCTGTGAGGACGGAGAGACAGACACAGAAACACTGGCACATATTCTTCAAGAACAAAGCAGCGCAAAAAAAAAAAAACTAACAAAAAAAAAACAGCTTTTTGTATAATTCTAAAAGAAGAAAGAGTCAAAACACTTAAAAAAAATAAAAGAAGAAGGACAAGAAAGTTCATCACTTATGACATCATATTGTGTGTGTTTGGAGACAAAACTGACCCCTAATGCTAAATCTGACAAGAACTCTCTTTGGTGATGTATCAGATTAAATATGTGACCCTGGACCACAAAACCTGCCTTAAATGTACATTTTTCAAATAAGTTTTCCATGGATGTATGGTGTTTTTAGGATCAGACAATATTTAGCCTATTTGAAAATCTGGAATCTGAGGGAGCAAAAAAATCTAAATATTGAGAAAATCACCTTTAAAGTTGTCCAAATGAATTCTTAGCCATGCATATTACTAATCAAAAATTACGTTCTGATATATTTACGGTAGGAAATTTACTAAATATCTTCATGGAACATGATCTTCACTTAATATCCTAATTATTTTTGGCATTAAAGAAAAATCAATAATTTTGACCCATATAATGTTTTTTTGACCATTGCCAAAAATATACCCCAGTGACTTAAGACTGGTGTTGGTGGTCCAGGGTCACACATTAGCTTTTCATCCACTCTTGTCTCAGACTTATTACTACTGTACATCTAGTAATAAAAACACAACAGGATAACAGACAAAACTAACCAACTAACTATTTTCACACAAAGCAGGTGTGAATGTTTAAGGCTTTCGTTATTTATAATAACCCTGATGCAATAATCCCCAAACAGCCAAATATCATCTGAATTATTGGCCTAGTCGATATATTGATCTCTCTAGTCCATAATATATCCTCACTGCCATAACTTGGCAGGTGTGTGACAGCGCACTGATGAGCTTCACTCCAACACTGAAGTCAGAGCCCAGGGACAGGCGTTTGATCACGCACAGACAGAGATCCAGACCGCAGGAACGTCTACACGCTAGAAACCGCTGCGCTCACAATACACAAGATGCACGCTTCAAATCTTTGAGCTGACTGCAACAAAACATTTGACTATCATTTTACCAACAATCTAAGACACTGATGTTCATTTGAACAGATATTGTGTGATGCTTAATGTAGAGTCTTGGATGAACACCTGCTTTATGTCACTTTAGCATTTGGGGGTTATTTTTGTCTATTATCCTGCTAAAGTGAAGAACGACAGGAAGCAGAGAGAAGAATGGGACTGAAGCAAGACTGGATCACAAGTGGACAAAAAGATAATATTTCAATCAATAAAATAGAATTAGAACCATACAAAAAACAATAATAAAATGAAAAAAAAAAATAAGGGGTCTTCAATTAAGCATTTTATGTCAAAGGGGTTCATCTGACAAAAAAAATAAACAAGTTAAAGAAATAAATGACAAAAAAACAAACAAAAAAACATTAAGAATAACCTTATTAATAAACTTATTTGTCCTTTAATTGCCAAGACAATATTTCTCATTTGCACTTATATTAACTCAAATAAGTAAAACTGAAATTTAAAAAAAATATATAGATCATGTTGCATGTAAAGAAAAATCGTAATTTGCTAAAACTTTAAAATACTTTCCAATAATTCCAATGTTAATAGTCAGTGTTGTTTTAGTATAATTAAGACCAAAACATGTAAGTGTTATTACAATTTAGCCAAAATAAATGTTAAAGAATACTTTTGTCTGTCTATCTATCTATCTATCTATCTGTACAGTTTTTATCAATTTTAAATTTTACTTCTAGTTGTAGTTATTTTAGTATGACAATTTTGCTTTTTGAAACTACTTGAAATAAAGTTTTTTTTTTTTTTAATTCAAGTAATTTTTTTTAAAAGGTTTTAATTTTAGTTTCAGTTTCAGTTAACTATAATAACCCTGACTAGGTCGTTCATGTTACCACCAAGGCTTAATGTGAAGAAAATAATCACTGATCATAAAACCTGATTCACCAGTTATGCCTAGTTCTAGTTCTGCTTTTCAAAAAAAACACTTCTCCGTTCTTTACAACTAAATCATCAAACATCAGGTCAAGACTCAAACAGAAAAAAAAACAGAAGCTGAAATGTGATTGGCTGTGGTGAGTGAGGCGGTGGGCTGTGATTGGTGCGTTCTTACCGCTCACTGAGCTGATGACTGCAGTTGACCAGGACGTGCATGCAGTGAACACACATCAGAACCAGACTAACTGGACCGAGCTGGAGAAAAAACAGAATTTTGTTTGTGTGTTTTTTTTAACTAACACTAGCTTCTCTAGTCTTTTTGTATTCCATCGGTTTTTTTATTTTATTTATTATATAACTGCAAAAAAACCCTGCGTTAAGTTAACTGAGACTTGTTAGAGCACTTGTGTATCATTGCTCTTTTGTGTGTTTTGATTGCTTCTATTGTCCTCATTTTAAGTCACTTTGGATAAAAGTGTCTGCTAAATGACTGAATGTAAAGGTTTTAAGTGTCTTCTAGAGCAATAAAGCCTTATCGTTCTCTCTCAGAGAGGTCTTTAAGACGGCAATAACATTTGTGGACTGACACGTTTACAAACCAACAGCAGTTTAGACTGTAAACCCGTCTGACCTGTTTAAAACTCACATCTGAACCTGTCCAGCCATTAAGAGTCAGTATCCGGCGATCAGGACACGATGGGGAAAACAAACCAATCTAATTACAGGAGCAATAAAGCTGTAACTGTATTTTGTGGGAACAACAAATACATTTATTACTCCCCTCAAGCATTTTCAGGTTTTTAGAGTCTGGGAGTCAGATTCATGATCTGCTTTTACTAACAGTCTGAAAACCTGGACATAAATCTAGAAGTGTGTTCCTATTCAGAGTCAGTTTTGGATTAAAAAAAAAAAAAAAAAAAGGTAGGGTCTGTTTGATCTAGACTGGGTTTATCACTCATACGTTTTCACAGAGGAAGATGAGATGTTAAATACCACTATCCCAGCATTCTTCACTGCTAGAGGAAGCCCAAGCAACCCTGTGCCGATGTTCCCCTTTAAGAGATGCAGCAGGGTTTGAGTAAACCTGAGGAACAGGGAAAACAGACGTTTTGTCCACATTAATGTTGTTATTTCAAGCAGAGAGATGTCAGAAATGGAGGAGGTCACAACATGATGCTGGTTATGTATACACACTTTTTTTTTTGTTACGGATGAAATTGTTGTTTGCAAACAAACGCCTATAAACTACAAAAGAAACCCTCACTTGATGCCTTGTGTCAGGTGCTTCGAGTCTTCATCTACGTCTACATCTTCCTCCTCCTCACCTCCTGCTTCCTCCATCAGAGGGGTCATTACCTCCATGTCTGCGCCGGGTCATATCTGAAATAAAATCACAGGCTTAAAGGTATTAGATCTAATGCAGTAATAAATGCATGGCCTAATTAACGAATCTAGTTCATGAATTAAAAAATAAAAACAGGTCTGCTTAAAAAACAGCAACCTGATGCTTTATTCAGTTCATTAAGAAACACCTGAGCAGCTCAAAACCGTCTGTCTGCATGTGTTTTCAGACCAAGTAGAATATCTGGTGATAAAACAGGTCAACCACAAAAATATGCCCTAAAAAAAAAAAAAAGTGTAAAGAAAACACTTTTATAGAATATAAATAGATTGATGTGTTCATGTTACATTTAATAAATAAAAAATGCATAGTAAATACATAAATATGCATAATAATAATAATACATGTTATTAAAACAAAACTACAATACTACACACTGAAATATTATTTTGATTTTGAAATAAAATATTGTGTTAAAGTTTTGTTGTTTATTAAAATAGTTCCAAATATACTATAATCTACTGTATAGAATGCAATTACATGGCAGTCCTGTTGTGCTGTTTTGTTAGGGTAGAGATATATGCATGAACTAATGAAGTGTGATCTGTGGTGCAAAACATACATCATTACCTTGTTGTTCAGGTGCTGGCATCATGTGCTGCTCATCTGGAAGAGGTTTATTCAAACCCACTGAAGCTGATTGTGTTGCGGGTCTGTTGAGTGCTCTGATGAGTTGACACACGGGGAATCAGCAGTAGATAACATACACAATGACACACACTCGTTCCAATCAAAACACATGACAGCACAAAACTACATAACATTTGACTGTGGTTTCACACTAATGTGACATTTAAAACTAACTTTTCTTTGTAATTACATTAAACAATGAAATGTCAAAGCAGCTTCTAATTGTTATGCAGTAAAAACCATATAAATAATATGCATATTCTGTTGCAAATACTATGCATGCAACTACGTTTGGACCAAATGTACTATTAAACACAAATTTATGGGAATAATATATTATATTACATTATATTATACATTATAAATGACACATCTTTAATAATCATCATCATAATAGTAAAATATATGTAATATTTACACAAACAATACACAAAATAATATAAAATAAAAGGTGTTTATTAAAAAGGTTACAATATATATTTAAAGATGTGATTTTTTTATTTTATATATAAGCACATATACATGTGTTTGTGCATAATAGTAGATATAATGCATAAAATACTATAATTATTATGCAAAAATACTAAATATATAATAGACATTTTTTAACTAGAATGAAAAATGCATTAAAAGTTTATATACTTGAATTGTTTTAATACAATGTGTTTACTAAAAATGGACGTACAATATACAATAGAAATATATTTAAAATGTTAAATAAATAATGCGTTTACCAAAAACCCATCTTTAAAATATATAAATTGCATCATTATATATAACAAATACACAAAAAATGGTTAACAATAACTTTACAGTTTAAAAATAAAGCAATATAAAGAGGTTAACGTTGATTATGTAGTGCATTACAAGCTGTACAGATTGATGGGTTCAGTAGTGGAAGTCTTTACCGAAGGAGCGCAGAAATCACAGCCGATCTTCTGTTGCTCTCTCCGGCTTCATGTGCGACCATCACCGGCCCTGAGCTAGATCCGACATCCGCACCGAACAACCCGCGCGATCAGATGACTCAAGCCTAAACTGAAGGCATGCCATTGGAATGGAGCCCCCTTGTCAATGAAATTGAGTCCCGCTGGAGATTTGTAGTAGATCACAGCGGATGAGATTCACCCAGTGCACATCATCACAGGCTCTCACACAAAAACCATGCGCTCCACGTCACCGGCGTCAGGACGGAGCAGCTCCTTAAAGGGGCCGCGACACTAATACAGCAGCTGTGCATTGGCCTTTATAGTAATGACTCTGCGGCCAGTTGCATTAACTGTTTAGACTTGTTTTAAAAAGTTAGACTTTTTTTTTTCTTCAAGACTGGTCACAACTTTTTAATTCAGTTATGAAAAGGTAGTATTGGTCTTATTTGTATTGAAAAAAAAAGTAAGATAATTTGGCAACTGCTATTGGTCAAACTAGTTCTTAAGACAAAGTACATGGTGGCTAAGTTTACACAACTGCCCCCAGGACTAAAGTTTGACTGGTTAGCTTTAGCATTTACTACACCAGAATTATTTTCCTGACATTTTCCCCCAACATAAAGATTTCAGATACAGAATATTTCACTATTTGCCATACATTTTGCTTTGCAAGTAGCCGATTATTTTTTATTTTTTATTTATTACCCATCTCCTTAAAAAGTTCTCCCCTGAAAACTGTGTTAGCATTCAAAAAACAAAATGGTAAATATCAAAACAATAATCATGTACCCCAGTGATATTTAAATTGTTGTGTGGTAGTGCAATTTTGTATTATGCATTTAAGCAGTTATATAATTTATTATTTAAAGTAATACAGATATTTTATTTTATATGAGCAAATTTCAAAAAGTGCATTTTTCTTCAAAACAATATTTTTGAACTGCTAATAAATTTGAAAAGTTCTTCTTCTGCAAGCAGAAAAAGAGAGTAGTTTGTCTTATGTAGCCAGAGAGCCCTTAAATAGACATGGTAATGCAAAGAAAGGTATTTAAAAAAGAAACATTTGCAAACATTTTGTGTGAAGTGGGAGTAAATATGAAGTGGGAGTAAAAGCTATGGTTCAATGCTTTTGTGAATGAATGCAAAGTTTTACGGGAGTTGTATTACTTTTGTAAAGGAGCGTGAAAAGTTTTGCAAGAAAATGCAGAATGGGAGGCGAGAAAATACGTAAATGTAAATGCAAACTATTTACAAGAAAACACAAAAAATTGTCAGCAAAAACAAAGTTTCCAAGAGAATTTTCCAAAAGTGATGGATGTGAATAAAACTTGAAAGATCTAAACACAGAGTCTTATTAAAACCATACTTAAAGCAGTCAGCATGGCTTCCTATATCTTTATTAACACTTCAAACGCTGTTACGTCATTAAAAGTTAAGGCACATTTTCAGATCCAAGTCCTGCTGGAATACATTTTAAAATAAGAGCATGTTTTCCGCCGGGATTGTATATCACAGATGTATTATAAAAACATGCACCCCATGGTGCATCTGCTCACACACACACACACACGCTTCAACCACAAACATCAGCAACTGCTTGTTAAGAGGCATTCGGTAGAGCATTCAGAAAAATACATTCTGGGTAACATTCTCTTCAGTCATTAATCCCATCAGTGTTCATTTGTGAAACTGTGTGTGTGTGTGTATAAGCTTGCATGCTACAGACATATGCAATACTACAGTCACTTCTCATTTGTACTGAGCACAGAGGCATCAGATCTGGCCCGCTTCCTGGGTCAGTCCAAGTCTGCTGTGTCTCAGGTGCTTTGGCGTGAAACTAGAACCCTGTGAATGCACTTGGAGCCAACATGGCCGCCACAGACACGAATGCTGGTGGCTGGGAGAGGCGCGCTGTCAGAAGCCCAAACGGAAGACTCCTTCTTTAACACACTCCAAAAATGGCACTGAAACCCATTCCTTTATCAATCCATCCATCCTTATGATTGTGTGTAGTTCATTCATTGGGAAGGAACGAGGGTAAATGAAAGAGAAAGACGAGGACCAGGGAGATTTGGCTGTTTGGAGTCTCTTTACTCGATGGCTCCAGGTCTTGTGGCCACGTAGACGAAGAGGACGATGAGCAGCACGAGCACGACGAGCGTCGGGAGAACGACCGTCGTCACCTGCTCCCGTGCCTCCTGCATGGCCTGCTTGCGCTCCTTTTTGTCCTTCCAAGACTCCTTCTTGGGCTTGCCCTTCAACTGCCGCATGGCTCAGTGTGTTTCCACACAGCGGGTCACCGGCGATCCCAGATGAAAAACCAAAATGCACGTTCCTGTGAAAACACAAGCAATTTACGAATTATTATTATTAGTATTTTAACTGAAGCACATAAATAAACATTTGTAAAGTTGTATCAATGTACTTATAAAGTATTTAATGGCTAAGTAGCAAAAAATTTTATTTTTAGATGCTTTTTGTGGTCGTCATATTTTTAAGAGAGACAGAATAGTTAATGAGAAAAAAAATAGGGTAAAATTTGATTAGATTCCAATTATATTTTTTTGTAATAATGTGTGCTTATGAATTCTGCACAACACTACCAGGAATGTATATAAAAAAAGAATTAACATATACTTTTAATAATTATCATATTTATATATTATTAATAACTGATACATTTTTTGATGACTTTTATCTGTTGAATGCTGCTGCACTGTAACAAATAAATTTTTAAATACATCATATTAATTATACATCCATAATAATTAGTAAAATAACTTAATTTTATCCAATAACTGGATTGTGAAGTCAGCAGAAAAGTTGTTTCAGAGGCACAGCAAGTTAATATTTTGATAAGGAGGATACCAGGTGTGTATATTAAGAATATTAAAACTCTACTAATAAATTATCATATGAGCATATTATTAATAAATTATATAT
Source organism: Carassius auratus (assembly GCF_003368295.1). NCBI lineage: Eukaryota > Metazoa > Chordata > Actinopteri > Cypriniformes > Cyprinidae > Carassius > Carassius auratus. The sequence goes on along the minus strand of NW_020524767.1, from coordinate 39,425 downwards.
TTTTTTCTATTACATGACCTGAAGTGTGAACGAATCAGTTTTAAAGTATGTTATGTAAACTGTGTATGTATAATAATAGAAACATGTTTCACATTGAGTACAACGTCACACTTTAGAATACTGTCCCCACAAAATAATATGAAATATTGCTCCATATCTGTGGCTTCACACCTTTAGTAAGTTTTTTTCCCACCCGTAGTCATGGCAACTGAGCAAAGGCCAGCAGTAAGAAATCTGAATGTGGAAATGCAGCAGCGCACACACATACAGAACGAAGCAGAACAGCAGCCTCGGACACAATTCCCACCCAGACAAACAGGAACTGGGTGTTGTATCCGGAATCTTAAGATTTTGTGCATGTCCCATAATGAACTACTCACTTGGGGGGGGGAGGGGTGACCCTAACACAGTTCAATTAAACACTTTTATGAACAAAACCAGATCTGCTGATATGTCATTTCTTACTTCAGAGTGTTTTTATATATCTCCAAGTAAGTCTGTTCACTTAACTAGAAGTCCATCAGTGACTAAAATACTGATGTCTAGACATAAATATATATGCTAATACATATATAATACAATTTAGGAACAATTTAATATGTACAAATGAGATGTAAACTCTGATATGAAATGCTCAAATAAATAAAAATAAAATATAAATAGTTCATTATTGTTCAAAATCTACTCACAAAATATCTGCAGATTCTTGAACTCATACAGAGTTTCATTTCTGATTCCTGGACTAAATAATCTTCAGGCCAGTTTGTTTGACTAATTCAATGAAAAGAACGAATTCAAATGAGTTGATTTGCTCACAAACTATAAAGTGATTTAATTCAGAAACCTCTATGACTGAAATGTTTTATTAATTCACAATGACACACACGTATGTTCGATCTTTGACCTGGCTGATATACTGTACACTGGTCCTAATTTGAAACATTACCATATAAGTCGATTTGTTGGTGGACAACTTGTTAATAATGTATTGGATTACCTTAACTCAGTCTATAACACAACTACACAACATCCCAAACGCACCAAGCACTACACGAACATGATATGTCATACTGTATATTCATGTTGATTCATAATGAATCAGTTGTACATGGTGGGTGTGATATATTGTGTTGAACTTCTCTACATGAAAACAAAAGTTACAGTCCTCAGTACGTCTGCTCAGAACACACTAATACAGGCTTTGAGAACAGAAAAGTCCCAGTCTAGCTCTCAGATCAGGATAATACAGTACAGAACATACTCGAAATCCAGCGCGTGACAGCGACAGCCGCACACTTTCTCTTCTGCATCGAAGTTGCGACGCGCCAGTGTTTACAATCAAATGAGTTGCTGCCGACCACAAATCAACGACCTGTTGCATGCAAACGACTTGAAAACTATCCGGCTGCACTTCATACACATGGATCGCCCTGTTGCTTGCGCTCGCGCTAAATATGGAATGCGTCTTGTGCGCTCGCGCCGCGCGCGTGGGGACACTTCCACGCACTTTTCGCTTACCGCTTCAGTCTGCGCTCCGCTACACCCGCCGGAGGGCTTTCGTGCACTGTTTTTCTAATCTTCCGCAGTCGCTGTCTCGGTTCCCGGAGGTTTTGAGTGAGTGAGCGGGTGCTCGTGCGAGATTACGTGGCAGCGCTGGAGCCTCGAGCGCAGGAGGGCCGAGGAGGAGGCGTGAGCGCGCGTGCTCTCTCCCTGTCTGCGGGGGCACGAGACGAGGTAAAATATGAAAAAAAAACGAAACATTTGTAGTGGCAGTTACTCCATACCGCCGATAGAAGGAGACACAGAGACGACAGACCACAGTGTTTACAGCGCTCTGTTCTTTTGATTTTTTTTTTTACAGTTCTGTTACACATAGGCTTAAATAAGTGCTGCAATTTTATTTTTTATTTTTTTTACGTGACATATAGCAGATTTGTGCATTGAGAAATAACAGCTCTAACAGCACTAGCCTCTGTAAACCACAAATAACAAACAGAGGAGTTGTAAGCCAAAGTACAAGCGCTGGCTTTTTACGTGTTCTGGTTGGCTGACATATCACTGGTGGGCGGAGTTTAGGAGGAGACGGTAACTGTTCAGTTCCTGGACACAAAAACTAAAATTTTGAGTAATGAATTAATGAATTCCCTTCACAATATATTTTAAAACCCATAATGTAATTAATAATATTTATATGCTAATATTTAATAATAATTTATTAAAATTATTCATTATATACACACACACACAATAATTTGTATTTTTTTATTTTTATTTTTTATTTTTGGGGATATTGGATCAACTTTATTAAGCAAAATGTACATGTCACAGAATGGTGATAATAAATAAAAATAAAATGAAAAATAATTCTATTATATCGCAAAATAGCTTTATTGACATGACGAAAAAAGATATACCAATAAAAAAAAAAGATACACCGTAAAAACAATTAATATAAATACAATAACGTAATGTACAGACAAGTAGAGGTTGTCCCTTTCTTCCAGCAAGACCTCACCTCCCTTGCAGTCATATTTGTACTTTCTGGAGTTTCATTTTGTAGGTGTAAGAGTTTGACCTTATTTTATTGCAACTGAATAACTTTGTTGCGGGCTGCAGGGAACAAACATGTTTAACATGAGTAATTTGTGAGTAATTAGGGCACGTGGTCATAAAGTGCATCTCTGTTTCCACTTTATTTTATGAGGTCAGTCTTTCTACACACACACACACACACACACAGTGTTTTTGCTAGTGCACTTTTTAGTTTCAAGCAATGAAATACATGTTCTGAATATGCTTGATATGTACTTGCATACAAACACACCTACAGTAGTGTAGATAACTGAATCTTTTCAAGCCGATTACATGCATGATCTATGAGTTTGTGATGCGCTTCTCCATGGATGCTGTTATCAGGTGGTCAGCGCACGTACGTGTCTTGTGGGTTTGTAACTGCCGGCGACGCGTCCCAGCTCTTTCTTGATCTCCCAGCGCTGTAGTGATGAGGCCCAGGGCTCCAGTTTAGGGTCAAAAAAGCAAACATGAGTCTAAAAACAGAGAACAGCCTTCAGGTCAGAAATAAAAACACAAAGAAAGACCACAGATGTCATTGAGAACAAGCTGAATGAATCTGCTAAATGACTAAATGTAAAAATAGACACTTTCGTCAAACATATATCTATATCTATATTATAAACTAGAATTTTATGGGGAAAACATTTATATATATATATATATATATATATATATATATATATATATATATATATATATATATATATATATATAAAAAAATAAAAATTGAAAGATTTTATTGGATAAAAATACAGTAAAATTTCCAGCATCATTACTCCAGTCTTCATTGTCACATGATCCTTCAGAACTCATTCTAATATACTGATTTTCTCAACGTTAAAAACAGTTGTGTTGCTTAATATTTTTGTGGAAACCAAGACAAATCTTTAGTAACAAATTTTGATTAAATTAACGAATCCGTGCTGAATAAGAGTATAAAATCCCTTAAAATATATTTATTTAGAAAAATTGTCAAATGGATCAAATAAATAAGTCTTTTAAATTCCATTTTTTTTAAAAAGTATTTGAACATGTATTTTCTTAAGTTAAAATTCTTCTGTACAATTAATCATTGAATTTTTAGGAGCCTTTTTAATGGATTTCGAACGAGTACAGTATAAAGTATGTTCATGATTTGTATGCTCATGTGCTACCTGAGCTGGAGTGGACCGTGTGGTGTCTTTTCCCGTACTGCTCAAGCTCTCTGTACGTTTCTGTGCTTCTGTCTGGCCATTAAAGCTCTCAGATTTAGAGCAGAGCCCTCTGTGGTCCTCATCCATGCTCTCTGTGATCTGAGGAACAGAGAAGTGGGATGGAAACGAAGGAATCAAATCAAAGGCGAAAATGAGAGGCATCCTCTGGAGAGCTTGCATGATTTCAACACTGGCTGTGATCAGAGAAGGAGGAGGCAACCTAAAATCTGACACGGTTTCCAGCATCAATTTCACAATGTTGGAACAAGAGACACGATCATTGGAAACACAACAGCATTTAGACTCAGTTTAAAAGCGACGATTAAAATTCTGTCATCGTCTCTATTATAATTCCTCATGTATAAACGGACGCTGTTGGGGTTTGTTTACCTGCTGTGACTCCAGACAAACTTCCCTGAGTCTCACTTCTGCCTCATCCCTCTCGTCCTGGAGCCGTTTCAAACTCTCTTCCAGCTGCTGCACACACATAACACCAGCATTCAGCATAATCCCCCTGATTATTCATTTACATAATGCCAATTCTCCAGCACTTTCTACTGGTCTTGCAGTATTGATGCCCTGAAGGGCCTAACAGACAGGAAGATGAAGGGAACTCTAGCTTGCTGATACTGCAAGATACAGAGGAAGGGAAAAAAGAGATATGGAAAGAGAATCCCAAAGCACACAAGCTAAGAAAGAAATGGACATGGACAGAAAAGGAAGTTCCTGATGTAATTGCACATGAACTATCAGGGCTGAGGTCAACATTTAGGACAGCTCCACAGAGTAAAGGTGAACAAGAGAGCGCTGACCCGACATTTCTCCTGTAGCGTGTGATTGAGATCTCTTTCGGCCTGTAGCTCCCCCTGCTGACTGGAGGACAGACACTGCAGCTCAGACTGGAGAGAAAGCATCTCTGAACGCAGCTGCAGCAAAGACTGAGACTGAAACACACACAGAACACACTCGGAGATATCATCTTTAGATTTAGTCTTTGGTTTTAGTTCTAATATTTTTATCAGCAGTGCTTCTAAGGGTCAATTTAGAAAAAAATAATAATTAAGCTGCTCAAGCAGTGATTGTGTACTAATTGTTCTGCCTTCAACAATACTTTTCAAGACTATTATGGTTAAACTTCAAATCAAGTTGGATGAGAAATGTTCCTTTTAATATTTATTTATTAAATTTTGTAATGCCATGCCAGCATTAAGGCTATTTTCATGGGAATCTCTGAATAAATTATACAAAGTATACAATTAACTAAAGCTTTTAAAAGACATTTCAGATGTACACTAGACAAAAATTCTCAAATACAAAAATTCTAAAATACATTTTTTAATAAATCTGTTCCTTTTATTATGCATAAGACTTAAATGTATTTTATTTTGCAAGGAATATGTATATTTAATAATATGTAATTTGTAATAATAATTACATAATATAACATAAAGACTATAAAGATTGGAAAAGCACTCTAAACATAGCTAAGTAAATTTCAATATAAATTCACTGATGTGCTCAACATAATACACTATTAAATACATTATTAAAAAGTATTACCTCATATACAGCATATACAACACTTTTTTATAGAAATAATGAAATTATTTTTATTTTTCCATTGCTTTAACGAGCAAATAACGTATTGCAGCTCATTTACAAATGATATTGCAAACTTTTCTACTAGTTAATTTGCATGGATAATCCACAAGGGGGCAGAAGACATGCAGTAAAAAGTTTTTTTGGGAGAAGATGAGTTATGTAAATTATGTTGAGGCCTTAGAAAGTCATGTATGAAATAGCATACATAAATCTATATTGGGTTAAGAAAGAGTAGTCTGTTGGAGTAGTCTATCAGCTATTAGATCTTGAACATTTCTGATTTAGCATAACCTTTAAAGAGGCCACTTTCACTTTTTTGTATATAAACAGGTTTAAGCGTGTACCTGTTCATAACTCCTTCTCTTATATTCATCCTTCGCTTCTTCAAGACTTTTAATTTCTGCTTCCAAATCCTGTTAGGAAGGCAAAGACGATGTAAAAACTCATTCTGGGATGTTATTACCACAGTGAGAAAGCCTGTATCCAGTAAAATGACACACTTTGATTCGCAGAGAGTGATTCAGTGGTGTTCTGTTGCCCAGATACTGATTCAGTTGAGACTTCAGATGAGATATAAGCTTCTCCAGCTCAGACACCTTCTCTCCAAGCTCCTGATTGGCTCGTGAGAGGTCACCTGACTTTGACGATGCATCATTCAGCGCCTTCTTCAGCTATATAGAAAACGGGAATCAAAAGTAAAAACTGAATCAAATTCAAATGTATTTATAAAGCATTTAGATATACTTGTAAATGCTGTACATTAAAATCTATCTAGCAGGACATACCTAATTAATTTACAAAATGACCAAAATACATCATTTGTTTAACATTACCCTCTGTGCTGACATTCTCCCAGAGTCTTTTTCCCTTTTGAGCAAGCTCTTGTGTGAATTTACAAGTTCTGTCAATCGGCGAATCTCTGCCCTCGCCTCTTTAAGCTCCGCCTCCCTGCTGGTGCAGTCATGTATGATGTAAACTTGAGAAAACATGGAGGACATAAACCATCAAATCACATTCCCTCACCTCTCGCTGAGGGCGTTTAATTTGTCTTGTGCATTGTGGTTTTCCTGTAAGGCCTGCTCTAAACTCTGGGATAGTTTCCTGTTGTCCAGCTGAGCTTCATCAAGTGCTTTTTGCAAAGCTTCAACCTTCAAAAATGTGAGCATGTGAACAGTTAATCTCCTCGATCTCATCTTTTGTCTATTTGGTCATCAGAGTGTTTGTGTGCAATAAACCTTTTCGTTGTTCCTTGCGTCAAGATTCTCTACTTCAGCTTCAAGCCTCTGAATCTCTTTCATAGCCTGCAGTCTGAAAAACACACAACACACAGGAATGCAGATGACTGCAAACAATCACTGACTTATACAAAGACCAAGTTTACAGTTATGCACTTATCATGGAAGTCTATGGGGCAAGACGTTCTCCAGAAACTAGCAAATATTTAAGCACTCTCATAATTGTTATTTGAGTTGTGTAGTGTCTATTTATTTCCTATAAACAAATTTTAGCTTCACAGGATGTTAACTGCTGGACTGGAGTGGTGTGAAGCTCTTGTGGATTATTGTGATGTTTTTATCAGCTGTTTGGACTCTCATTCAGACGGCACCCATTCACTGCAGAGAGAGCATCCATTGGTGAACAAGTGATGTAATGCTAAATTTCTCCAGATCTGCTATGATGAAACTGTATCTTGGATGAACTCGAATTTTCAGCAAATGTACATTTTTGGGCTGACTGTGTATACAGCACTTCTGCAATGGGATTGGGAACTAATGCTACATCCATCCCACAAGTCAAAGAGATCTACCAGTGCAACCTAAAAAATGAGTACCCCTTTAAGTTGCAATGACCCTTTTCCTCTAATCAGAAGTGTGTCCTCTTAGTCTCGCACACACACCTCTCTCTCCTGAGTGTGTGTAGTTCCTGTGCTCTTTCTCTCAGCTCTGCATGCAGGGTTTGCGTGTTCTGCTGCAGACGAGCGTGGGACGACAGGACCTTCTCCAGAGTTTGAGCTACTTCATTCTGTTATGCACAAAAACATCAAAACCTTTGAACTTTTGTTAATTCAGCTCTTAGGTTTGAGTTGTCTTTCGTTGAACCCCTCACCGTGTCTCTGTGCTGTTGCTGTAGTGTGAAGAGTTGCTCTTTTAATGTCTGATTTTCCCTCTGCGCCTGAGAACGAGGCAGAAAGAGCGTGAAATATTCAGTAGTTGACTTGTTGAAGGGGGTCATTATTTATATTCATATTTATTCTTTAAGTCCTTAAAGTTTAACTGAAATGTGATGCACATATCCTCCGTTCTGCTTTTATTTCTTTGTTGTGACTCGGCAGGCTAAAATTCTAAACAGAATGGATGTTAAATATTGTCATATGTTTTGCTTTCTAATGCCTAGAATCGAAGGATGCAAGTTATAATGGTACCATGTCAGCTAATGCCAGATATTATCGATATTACAAATAATTTAATAACACAGTTAAATGTAACTTCTAAATAAATATTCATTTTCATGCTGTACATTATAATGCTGTGATGATTAACATGCACATGTAGCATTTAAAACGACTGATTTGAGTTTTTTGTGTTTTCTTAATTGAATCTAATTTAAAGTCATATCAAGAGAATAATTATGGGCTTGTCAGGTATCAGCCATAACTGTAATAAAGGCTTGGGCAATACAGAAAACTTGTGATTTCCAAATGAAGTCTTTTTGTTGCTTAGTATATTTATAATTTAGTTTATTTATAAAAGGCTGTACTTTTGGACTGGGGCAGAAATGCAGCAAACTATTTGATCTCAGAAGAAGTCTGTCTATCTGCTTCCTCAGGATATGAGCCTTTTAATCAATAAACAGTCTGAGGATTCTTAGCAGCTTTTATCAGTTGCTTTTCTGCATTCATGCAGTTCAGTTTGACACACCTGAGTGGCACAGAGCTTGTTGTGTGTGTTTACCTGTGTATAACTGTTCTGCAGTGAAGTGTTGCTCTGACAGTGTCCAGTACATTCTGCTTTCAATGACTTCAGGTCAGCGGCCATCTGCTGCACTCGCGCCTGTGTATACACACACACACACACGCACAGCCTGTTTATTTGAAGCCTGGTGTGTGTTTCAGACATACACTTTGTGTGTTTATCATATGACTGTTCAAGCATCGTTTTATGTCACACTGTGCAAAATGTGTGCAATAAAACCATACACACACAAAACGTATGCGTCTGTGTGAAACAGACCTGCAACTTGCCCTTCTCGTAGGCCAGTTGGTTCTTGCTGTCTGTCAAGTCCCAGAGCATCTGTTCCACCTGACGATGAGTTACCTGAGAGAGAGAGAGACTAACAAGCGCTCTTTCCTTTGACGTGCATCTGATCTTCTGATCTCAAACCTGCTGATGCTCCAAGGCTGCCAGGCTCTCCATCAGCTCCTTGTTCTCCTCCTTCTGTTTCTGCAGGGCTGAGTTCACCACGGTCAACTCCACCTGTCAATCACAGGGAAGAAGAGGATGTTTATGGTAACTGTTGTAGTGGATTCGATGTAGCCTGTGAAATGAGCTCCATTTTATATCCAGCAAATGCAGGAGAAGAAATTAAATTCATTGAAAAATTCTGACCTCCTGAAGGCACTAGAGAAAGACTGAAAGTGACCTCATATTTGGTCAGCAGTACAGTACCTTGATCTCCGATAGCTGTGTTTCCAGACTGTTCTTCTCCTTTTCCAGTGAAATGACTGCAGAGTTCATCTGAGATTTGGAAATAAAGAGTTCATTAAAGCAATAGGCCACAGATGGTTGAAGGGAGAGTTCACCTAAAAGTGTTTTTGTCACCATTTACTCACTCTCCTGTCATAATCAAACAGTTTATGCTCCTCATTGACTTCCATAGTATTGCTTTACCTACTTTGGAAGTCAATGGGGACCAGCAAATTTTCGGTTCTTTAAAAACATCTTCTTCTGTGTTCAACATAAGAAAGAAACGTATACAGCTTTGGTGAGTAAAAGATGACAACATTTTAGTGTGAACTATTTCTTTAAGAGCTGTTAAAGTGCACAACCATTTGATGCTGTATTGCTTTGCTAAAATGGCAGCTTTTGATAAAAAAAGAAATTATGAATAAAAATAATACATTAACATAATTAATTAGTAATATTAATTATTACAATACATTATGTAATGTGTGTGTGTGTGTGTGTGTGTGAATAATGTATAATAAATAGAATATTGTATTATCATTGTAATAACATTTTAATACTATAATTGTATTATCAAATTAATCACGCTAATAATTATAATACACTGTATAATATGCATATGTATATTAATTATAAATATGTTTATATTATATCTTATAAATACATATCATATTAATAAAACATTATATATAAATATGTATATTAAATATAAAATTCTGTATAATTTAATATAATTTTGTATTATTATTACATTTGTTATTGTCACTGTAATTATTTCAATTAATAATTATATTACTTTTTTAAAACAATATTTTATTATTATAAGCATGCTAGCAATTATAATACATTATATAATATATATATATATATATATATATATATATATATATATATATATATATATATATATATATATATATATATATAATTACATGTATAATATAATATAATATAATATTTTTACTTCTACTACTACTAATAATAATAATAATAAAAATTAAAAAAAAGTTTAAAATGCGATTCATCCGGTCAGAATTTCTGTTTATCTGTTTTTAGTCCTTTTCTTTGAACTCATAAAAGCACTTTGAGCTGACCTCAGTCTTTATCTGATCATGTTTCATGGCGCAGCTGAGCTCCCCCTGAAGCCTCTGAATGGTGCGTTCCAGCAGCTGCTGATGATTGACAGCTGTCTCCTGGGCAACGGTGGAACTCTGCTGCAGTTTGGCATGATCCGCTTTCAGAGCCTCCCTTTGAGAGAAATTAAGAGAGCTGACCATCACAAACATTACAATCCTGATCTCATTCACAGGACCTGATGACAGAACTGTGATTTACACTCATATTTTCTTTTATGTTGCCTACTTTTGGTTTTCAAGGATCATGCAACACGTTGCCATCAGCCTAAATCTAAAAAAGTGAATTTGAGTCAAAGATGAATTTGAGTCAAAATACGGTGCGTTTGGTGTCAGCAACAAAAGACACAGGAAGTGTTTGTCTTTTTCCTGCTGTGGGTCGTGATCCCCCGCTGTGAATGACTTCTAGAAGTGAACGTGTGTGTGTATCTCACAGCTCTTTCTGCAGGGAGAGTTTCTCTGATATGGTGCCCTGTAGTTCAGCCTGGATGTTCCTTCTGGCTGTGTCTAAAAGCAGATCCTGCTCCTGAAGGTGTTTAGACACACGATCTCGCTCCGCCTGAACAAACAACACATTCCCAGCAATACTGTCTCTATCATTATTTTCTGAATCACTTGTTTAATTAGTGCTAATTTGCTCTGCTTCTGTTTAACTTTTACTATTATTCTTATTTTCTTTCTTATGACACCTTGCCAATTCCAACAATTGTTTTCTCGCTATCAAATGATATTAAAACTGAAACCTAATAGAAATACCTTAATTTTGCAGTGCTGTTCTGTCTGTAATCGGGTGTTTTCCAGTGTTAATGAATGAAGTGCGCTGCTCAGCTCTGAACACTGAACCCTCTAACTCTTCATTCAACACCTGAGAGAAAGAAAGAGGTGAACTTCTTACAATAAACCTCATTCATAACAAGCACACACATTTTTACATCAGAAGAGCAAAGTTTATGATGCTTTTTGGCTAAACAAATCTGGATTGGATAGACGGATACATATGAGCCAGATGAATAACGGTCTGAATTTCACACATACGTATTACTTGAATGGTTATAGAACAAATGAATGATATAGATTACTATACAGTAGTACTTTTATATGCTTTTGGAACCTGACGGTTACAATTACCATCCTTTCATCCCTCCTTGAGTTTCACAGATGATAAAGTCATATGGGTTTGCATATGAAAGGAATTTATTTTCTTCTTTTTTTGGGGGCGATTTATTCTTTTATTAATATTGCAGTTTTTATTTATTCATTTATTTGAGAATATTGTAAAACCCAATTTTTTTAATAATTAAAAAGCATTTTTTACAAATTATAAAAATGTAAATATTTGCAACAGAAAATAAACAAAAAAATAATAATAAACAGAACAATCTAAGCCATTTCAGTTGATTCTGTTTTATTTAATAACTGATAATATTGCAAAACAACATTTTTATACAACAATATTGTATAATATACAATAAATAATTAAAATATGTTATGTAAATTTTTTGCAACACAGAAAGAAAGCAAAAACTAAAAACAGTGCTGAAAAGTTTCTCTTCCAGTGAAGTATCTTCCCATGTTTTATTATTCAAAACACTACAAACTGAAAGAACATATGCTGTTTTAATTGTCTTTCTTTGAATTTGTCAACAAAACATTTTTTCATAATTTGTCAGAAAAAACTAAAATCTTAGAGAAACTGCAGGATATTAATGTTTTTTTTTCCTTTCACATACATTTTTCAAACCTACAATTTAATTCCTTTTATTGCATTCATTTAATTCCTCTCTCTTGTCCCCTCTTGTATTAGAATATATATTATAATATTTTCAAGACAATTAGATTATAGTGGGGTAAGCACCACTTTCAAACAGAGATGTGACCAAACAAAATTAGGATCCATTGCTCTAATACAAATTTGTACAATGGCAGTATTTTGGGTTTGTTGAGCTAATATAATTATATAATGCTAAATAGATGATGATGGAGTGTGTGTATGTGTGTGTGTTTGGTCCTAGTAAACCCTACAATACGGGAACAAAATGTCCCCACAAAGATGGCAAATATCTGAAAATCCTTGTCCTTCTGTAAGGGGTAGGTTAGGTTTAGGGTTGGTGTATGATGATAGAAAATGCAGTTTGGACATTATATAAACCATTTCGTCGATGCAATGTGAGTGTGTGTATGTGTACCTGGACTTGATCTGCAGCTGCTCTGAGGTCTCGTCCGTCTCTGATGAGTCTGCTGTTCTCCTGCTGCTGTTTCTGCAGAGCCGTCTTTACACTCTAAACACACACAAACATCATGAGACGTCTCATTCCCGCTGTCAGTGTCCCCCTCACATGTTCTCGTACCTTCATCTCTTTGTTCAGCTGTGAAATCAGAGTCTCTTTCACTCCTGAGAGGAAACAAAACACTTTCATTTCACTACCAACAGACGTGCTGTATCATAGACATAGTTTAAAATGTCCCATAATTCAGTGTTTCTGACCGGATTGTTCTCGAAGCTCACGACACTCTCTTTCCAGGCCCAGAATTTGCTCCTCCCTCTTCTTTAGCTCTGCTCTGTTTGCCTGTCCATCAGTACGTAAGGAGTGACAGTCTGCTTGAAGAACCTCCACCTGACAAGACACCAGCAAACAGTGGGCAGAAAGCCTAAATTAGCCTCTTTTTTTTAAATGTCTTGATTTGTTTTTGGCCCGGATTATCATCCATCAGGTGAAGGTCTGATCATTTAGAAGCAGCCTCTTCTGAACAAGACATATGATTTACCTCTCGTCTCTCCCTCTCCACCACTCTCTCCATCTCCTCCACTCTCCGCAGCAGTGCATTGTGGGATTGCTCAGCCTCCAAGAGTGCTGTGGTCTCCTGCGCCTTCTGCGAACAGTTTCAGAGGTCAAGAACTATCAATTGATATAGAAATAGCTGTTTTACTTATGACATTATAAAGATTCATTGTTTTAACTGGGAAAAACATTAAAATACACTCGATTTGAAAATTGTTTTTATCATAAAACATTTCTGTTAATTAAATAAAAAAAAAAATCTGAAAGTGAAATTAGGCTGATTAAGTGAAAATAAAAAAAAAACTTTTTTAATATTACCTTGTAGTTCTAAAATTACTAACTGAAATAAAATAAAAATAAAAACTAATATTAAAATATTTAGGGAAAGAAATGGCAAATGCACATAACAGAATAACAAAAAGTGTAAAAATGTAAATGTAAATGTAAATGTAAAAATAAAATATAAATGAATTTAAAAATAATTAATTAATAATTAATTAATTAATTAATTAAGAATTAATTAGTAAAACTATAATAGCATATACATGACACTAAAAACACTGCTTAAAATGTGATGTTTACATATTAATTTAAAAATATAAATAAATACTAGTTACCATTTCACCTGAAAACTGAATGGGTTCATTTATAAATTTTTACACACAAACATTTCATGCAGTCTCTTAATTAACATGAGCCCATAAGCTGTTTTACTTGAGCAGAGGTGGTGTTCTCCAGCGCCTCCCTGAGTCTGAGCACCTCCCGCTCCGCCTCCTGTCTCTGCTCACAGGCCTGCTGCAGCTCATCCTGTAACTGCAGCACCTCCCGCCGTGAAGAGCGCTGCTCCTCCTCGTGCTGCTCCTGCAGTGTGGTTAACCTCTCCTGCAGATGCACTACACACAGAGAGAAACTGCTCCCACAGATGCTCGCTGACAAAATGAGTCTAAAACACACAAGTTGGCTTAGTCATCCTAATGGGGACATTGCATAGACTTTTCATTGTTTTTATATACAGCTAGTTGTTAACTATACTATAACTATTCTAATATATATATATATATATATATATATATATATATATATATATATATATATATATATATATATATATATACATATAAAAAATACTAAAAAAAGGGATTATACTCTTTTTACATTATAAAAGTAGGTTTTGGAAAGTTTTGAAACAATTTGTTAGCTTTTGCTCACATCTCGAACAGTAAAATTGTTACTAAAGGTATTTATTGTGATATAAAATCCATTTCTGAAATGTTTAATAAACCTTTATAATAAAGTTTAATAAACCTTCAAAGCTAACTAAGTAACAGCAAAACGTTTTTAAAGAGATAAAAAATAACAGGGATGTTATATTTGTACCACAATACTTATCAGCATATATATATATATATATATATATATATATATATATATATATATATATATATATATATAAAACATTTTTTTTTTTTTATTGGACATTGTATTGTGCATCCTCTATTGTCATCTAATGCTCTTCTAAAGTCATTTAATTTAATAACACTGTTAAATGTAATGTATTGCACATCTCAAATATCCTTTTATCATACTGCTGTGATGCATAATTCACATTTAGATTCACATGCACCACTGAAAACGGACCCATGTTGGATGGATTGAGCTGTCTGTCCGTCTCCAGACGGAAGGTGGTGAGTTTCAGAGCGTGCAAAACACTTTCTAATCTGCACACACGAGCGACCAGCGTTTCACACTGTCTCCACAGCAAACCCTCTCCTGCGGCACTCAGGGCCCGGTGGATGTTCACAGGACTGATGGGACGCTTAGAGGAGCTCCCGTCTGAAGAGGTGACGAGCAGCTGATCTGCAGACGCTCCCACAGAGCCCAGACTCCTCACTAACTCCTCCGTCTGCTGCTCCGCTGTCTGAAGACGCTGCTGTAAGACGGAGAGAGACTCCGGAGCCGTGGCCCCTGCACTCAAGGGACAGATCACTGACCTGGACATTACTGAGAAGGAGAAAGACAAGAGAGAGAGACAAGAGAGAGAGAGAGAGAGAGAGAGAAGGGGGAGGGAGGGAGGGTGCGAAAGAGAGAGACGGACAGACAGGGAATAGACAGACAGACGGACAGATAGGAAACATATAGATAGATAGATAGATAGATAGATAGATAGATAGATAGATAGACAGACAGACAGACAGACAGACAGACAGATAGATAGATAGATAGATAGATAGAAAACAAAGTATTCTTAAACCTTTATTTTGGCTAAATCGTAATTGAATAACATTTACATGTTTTTGGCCAGGTAAAAGACCTGCAATATATTTATATATATTTATTTACATGGAAATTTAAATCAGTGCATAAGACAGAAACTCACCGGTAACGTTACTTGACGTCGGTGAATCTCATTGACAACACCTTTGCATTTTCGTCACACGCTGAGGCTGAGGCTTGATGCTTGTTTATATTAACTGAATAGAGAGTCGATTTCATTTGTTTTTATCTGTTGTTGTTGCTTACGAGTGAGCCCAGCACTTCCGGCTTAGATGGTTACCGTGGAGACCGTTCCCTCTCGTGCGCTGTTCTAAACTCCCGCCACAGCGAAAGAAAACGAAACTAGAGCGGAAAAATGAAGCGGGGCGTAGTGGCCCGGATGTTCTATCTGATTGGTCAGGTATGAGACGATACAAATTAACAGTTTAATTTAAATTATTCACTGTGTGTTTTAGTAGCTTTTCAACGTCTCAAAATCATTATTCTGGTGTAAATATTTATTCATACTACTGCTGAGAGAATAGCTATGCCACGTGGGTTTTGCTACTTTTCACAGTCGTTTTATTAATGACCTTACAATGCAAAGCTCAATTTATATCCAGGGTCAGACAGTTCTCGGATCCCATCAGAAATATCTTAATTTGTGTTCCGAAGAGGATCCAAGGTCTTACGGGTTTGAAACGAGTAATTTAAGTAATTAATGACAAAATTAGAGTGTATGGGTGAACTATCCCTTTAATAAAAATCAGTCGTTTTTGATGAAAGGATACGTTTTTTAGTATATAATTTTACATAGATTGATGCTCCAGATATCGGTGTACATTATAAATTATTTATCAGATAAAACAAAAGTTTTAGCACACAAGTTTGTTCTAAGTAACGTAAAACGTCTTAATATTTGAGCACAGCTACGATTGTTGAGCCATCAAGCGCCCCCTTGAGGAAGCAAAATTTTAATATGTTATTAATGCGCAGTAAATGGTGCCTTCCGATAATATTCTGTTTCCTTTTACAAGACATAGTATTGTTTTGACAAAAGACGCCCAAACGCTTTTGAGAACTGAAATTGTTATTTTTATTTGAAGCCTTCTTAGAATGTTATGAAACGAAACATTTGCCATTATATTTGTCATTTAGGACATTAAGGTATTTATTGCAATATAAAATTGTACCAATATATATTTCAATTAAGTTTTACATTTAAGAAATAAAAAAGATTAATCTCTGTAATAATGTCATATTTCACCCCAAATTAAAACGAATATATAGTAAGAATATTTTGCATATAAAAATGCCTATTCTTAAAAACATTATTTTGATCGTGTCATTTTTAAATACACAGATTTAACACTTAATGTATCCATGATCATTTACTAAACCTAAAAAAAAAAAAAAAAAAAAAAAAATTCTTTATTATAATGAACATTAATTATATATACCTTTAATGTTGGGGTGGAATATGACTTTTCTTCGTGAGATTCATGCAAAATGACTATCAGTATTGGCATTTGAGAAACGCTGTATGAGGCAAAGAACCACACCAAAGCCTCATCAAACCGTTCCATCATGATCTAGAGGGAAGAAAAATATCTCATCGCTTTTGAATCACCACTGCAAATTATTAACTCTATTAAAAAACAGATCCCAAGTAAGTTCTGTATCTTATGGATGAATTAAAATTTACCTTGAACAACAGCAGATAACAGAGAAAAAAATAAAAGATGATGCTCATAGAAACGACTTTGATTCAAGTTTTAAATTCATTTGCAGTGTGTTGAAACAGGATTTCCCAGTGCAGCAGCAACCGAGTCGGAATGAAGCAGCAGCAGCAGCCCTTTGTTTTGAAGATTATTCCTTATTTGAGTTATGAGATCTTCTCGTAGAACAGGAGGTAGGCTTGGGAACTCTGCACTTTGGCCTCTGGAACCGGATGAACACTGCTGTCGCTGATGTGAAACCATGATCCTTTACTGGCCTCGGCGTGACCTGCTACGAGATGACGGTTAGAAATAGATAATAATCAAAATGTCATTTTATAATGCAATTTGGATTACGCACAGACAAACAGATTTTTTGGGCCTCTGATATTAATGCATGTTCACATGAATCCATAAAGTCATCGAAAAAACTCCAGCTCAGCAGCACAGATACTCACAGACAGCATCGAGTCCATTTTCTATATAACTGCGTGTATAGGGTCGTGATTTGACATAGGCTGTATAATGTCCAGACCGCATGGTGCCGCTGTGTTCCACTATACCATAAAGACCATACAGCACTCGCATCTCGCCCTCCTTCACTCCCTAAAAACACAAACACACATCTGGGTAACTGCTGATCTGCGAGTTTGAACCAGTTTTGAGTAAGTTTACTAAACTCTGAACACAAGGAGTGATGTAAAGATGGAGAGAAGTGTTGTGAAAACCAACAATCATTTGCTCACCTTGCAGTTTACTGAGCAGAATGGAGCCAGATCCAGGATCTGAGGGAACTGCACATGTCTGTTCACCTTACAAACACTGTATCCAACCTACAGGCAAAGAAATGACTAAATAAAGGCTCTTGTTCGAGTTTATGGTGTTAGATGAGTTTCTGAACAAGGTGTTTTACCTGCTGGAATCTCTTCAGGTGGAGCGTGAGCACTGCTGGAGGATCAGAGATCAGCATCTGCTTCAGAGCATCTCTGTAAACAGCTTTCTTACCTGACAACAACAACAAAATCTGTCTAGACCATCTGCTTTCACAGATGAGGTTTCTGAAGTGTTGTGTTAAATCACTAAAAACAGCTCATTTCAGGAGATCAAAAAAAAAAAAAAAAAAAAAAAAAAAAAAAATGCACAGCAGCAAATACGGAGAAAAAGATGCACAATGATTTTTTTTGTCAATTTCAAATATGAAATTGGTCAGGCATGAATTAATCCCTATGCAATAAATGCTAATGTGCTCCAGAGAATACTGTGCGATATTTTAATAAATTATACATTATATATAATAAATATAAATAAACATATTAACATTTATACCACAAAATATTAAAATTTGCATTATAATTTAAACTAAAATCTCAAGGGTTTGAGCATTTGAAGTGGAAGAATAAATATTTGTATTGTAACTTTTTTTGTCATAATATTTTTTTTTCTTATTCAAGAGATTAAACCAAAAACCCATTAAAAGTTCATATTTCCATTAATAACCAAATCTTTGTTGTTTTTGTCTGGATGTCGCAGCAGTGAATATATGTAGAAATCATAATATGACAAAATCACAATATATAAGGCATGCAGAAACAAAAAAGTAATATCTTATTTTCACTCGCATGTCATGCAACTATTATCCAATATCATTAACAATACCAATATTATTAAATTGGAGAAATTCTAAGTAACTCAATATTTTTCAAGTAAATATTTTATGTCTAGTTTATTAATCTGAGTCTAGTTTATGGTTGATATGATAAAAGTTGAGCAGAGTACCGTCTGTGGCTTTATGTCCAGCCTGGTGTTTAGTGCAGGTGACACACATCAGTCTGTTGTTCTCTGTGAGATGTTCCACCTCAGTGAACTGATACAGACAGGACTCCAGCGAACACTCCTGCTTCTCTGGCGCCGTCCTGCTGGCCAGGGACTGAAAGGCCAGTTCAGGGTCTTGATTTACTACTGTGTATTCCTTCACATCGTCTGAGCCCTCATCTCCATTCTCCATCTCACTTTCTGTTTTTAGTGACAGAGTATTCATTTCTTCTGTTAACTGATCCTCTTCTGCACAAAGCCGGTCAGCAGCATCATCTTCCTCAATTGCATTCACATCCTGTGCTTTTTCTCCCTCTACAGACACATCTTCAGAGGCCTGGTCTTCAGATAAGGCGTTAAAGCGGTTGTTGACAGAGGTAGCATGTTCTTGCTCGGATTCCTGGTCATCTTCATCCTCGTTTTGTGAGAGAGAAGGAGGTTTCTCAGGGCTCAAATTCTCCTGGTTGTTTTCGCCTGGTTCTTCATCAGCGCTGCCATTTACTGATAGACTTTGATTGGAGGCATCTGGTAGATTAGTGCTGCTAGCCGTACTCTGATTGGTCAGAGCGTCCAAAATGACTTTACTGCCCAGTTTCTGCTGACGTCTCTGAGTCTATGCACATAAAAGAAAAAAAAAATACATCGGTTTCGCAAATGGTCTGGATTCTACTTTATAGCATATAATTTACCAATGTACTCAAAATTCTCAAAAAAAAAAAAAAAAAACGCTAAAATGTGAAATTGTGCATTAACCGGTCAAATAAATTACTAATAAATGGTTAAATTAAACTTTTATTTACATTTTATTTAAAATGTATGTTGTATATTGTGTTTGTGTGTGTGTGTGTGTCTTCACCTTGGCTTGTTTCTTGGCCTGTTTCTTTGCTTTCTTCTGCTGGTACTTGCTTCCTGTTCCTGTAGGCATGTCTTCATTCCCATTGGCCAGAGATGCTGTGTTTTCTCGGTCTCCATCATCACTGACGCTGCTGCGATACTGCGTGAC
Organism: Carassius auratus; assembly: GCF_003368295.1. Lineage (NCBI taxonomy): Eukaryota > Metazoa > Chordata > Actinopteri > Cypriniformes > Cyprinidae > Carassius > Carassius auratus. Next base: position 19,674 of record NW_020524767.1, on the reverse strand, counting down.
TTTCTTCTGGTTCTTCTTCCTGTGGGCCTGGAGGAAACACTCAAATCAGATCACTTCCCCAGAATATTCACATCAGGGGTAAAGCGGCTATTGAAGCTCACCTCATCAGCTACAGGAAGAGAAAGATCCAGAAACATCTCTGTCACCAGAGACACAGTTCTGCACTCTTTACACATCACTGTGCTGCTCATCTGTCCACCAAACACTCGGTCCACAAAGTTCTTGGGCGTACCGTTTTTCTCGTACTCTGGTGAAAATGATGCAAGAGAAAGTTACAGATATCATTTTACTTATAGTTTGTGTTTAATCATGCTTTAAGCATTACATTAAAACATATAAATTTAAATTTGGTAATCTGACAATGACTTGTACCTTTAAGAACCTTCTTCATCTGCTCAGCCTCTAAGCTTTTGCCAGAGTTTTTCAAAGCCTCCAGAATTCCAGAATTAACTCTCTGGAAAATACAGGGAATAAACAAACAGCAGAAGGACTCGGTTACACTAACATTTCTCCAACATTCTTTACTACCACAGGAATGGACAGAAAACAAGCAGACATGAGTCCACTGCTAAGATGATGAACATTTCGTCTGGTGGTCTATGTTCATGTCCTGTAGAGGTTCGTACCTTCACTTCTTCTCCCCTCATGCCATCCAGAAGGTAACGCAGAAGCTCCTGACTGTCCTGCTGCTGAAAGCCTTTAAAGCGTGGAGCTCTGTCAACAGATAACATTTAATGAATATTGTAAAATATTATTGCAATTGCAAATGTTTCCATTTTAATGTATTCTAAAATGTAATTTTGTCTTCTGATGGAAATCTGAATTTTCAGCATCATTAAACATAATTTTAATATGCTGATTTGAGATCATTTTCAGAATTATTTGGTGAATGGAAAACTCAAAACAGTAGAATTCGTTTTAATTATTTCTGGAGGCTTTCTGTCATTTTATCTATTGTAAAAGTGAATCAAACTAGCAACCAAAAGACTAAACATATGCAATAAAATCTTTTAAGGACAGAACTTTTCTTCTTATATGAGGCTTCTGTGCTGGGAACACTTTTTTTGGATACCTACTTTTTACATACTTGTGTGAAGAGATCATTAGGGGTCACAACATTTTTTTTGGACCCCTGAACTTCTTTCATAAAATGACACATAGCCAGCGTGAGCGACCCGGGTCTTTCCAGCTGGATCTGAAGAGGTTCCTGAAATTATAATGATAATGTGAAAACATCGTTACATGAAGCTTTTATGCCAGAAGAAAATCATGTGTCTCAGCATCAGTACCAGCTCAGAAGACAGTGCAGGTGTGATGGTGAAGCAGCTCTTCTCATCCCTGATCTGGTTCAGCAGTTCTCGCAAAAACTGCGTCTGTAATAAATTCTGAGAGGAAGACGAGAACATCAGGGTTTGCAGAACTTACATGTTTTCTCACGTGAAGCACCTCAAACTCTGACTCTGTACCTGAATGACTGAATTGAAGAAGCATGTGTTGCCCAGATTACTGAGACCCCTGACGCTCACGACACCAGAGCTTCCTGCGGCTGCTGCTTTCTGTCTTTTGGGACTGTCATCATGTTTTGAGCTGCTCTTCTGCTTCTGCTTCTCCTCGCCCTCTTTCTCTTCATCCAGCGTTTGCTCTGCAGGATTTATCTCCAAGATCTCTTCCTTCTTACTTTCTGTGGAGTATGAATGCAAACGTATGCTTTTGTTAAAGGAAAGACACTCCAGGCAAAAACATGCTACTATTTCATGCACTGGTCAATTTTGAGAGTGGATATTTTGCTTCTACAACATTATATAAGTGTGAATGGCCCTAAAAGCTCTAAAACACCTACTTCTGTTGAAGTTCCTCTTGCCAGGATCTGTGAGCACTTGTTTTCTTATGTGTGTTATCAGCTGCGCCAGCTGCCCCGTGCTGGAATACTGAACTTCATCATCACAGATGTAACACCTGCAGCACATTGGAGCAGAAGGTAAGAGGTCTGAACACACAGACCTGGTCACATTTCAGTGTAGAGGTGGATGTGTGTCACTCACCAGACGCTCCAGACGTCCAGACTGAGCACTAAACAGTGTGGCTCAGAGCGAGGCGTCTCGTAGTGCTTGATTGCATGCTGATTTCCTGATCTTCCGCAGCCCTGATGAGGATCATAACATTGTTTATATGCAGTTGGCCTAAAGCAATGTGTCATAAGTCAGCTGAGCACTTACTCTGTGGCCGCATTTCAGGCACATCCACACAGCTGGGCTTTCTCTGTCAGTATCATCCTCTGAGATCTGCTGCTCAACAGGTTTGTTCGGCTCACAGTCTTGACACGAGCTCCACTGCTCATCCAGACCGGCTTTCTTCAGCAAGTTGTGCTCTGTTCCTTTACGGATGTGAGTGCAGGACACCCCTAACAAAGCATTAGGAGAAGCATTTGATTAAAATCACTGTCAGGATCTCATTGTTCAGGGCAGCTGTCAAACATGTACAGTAAGTTACCTGCTGAATCAGTGCTGCTGTCTGCTCGAGGACTTCTGTCTTTCCCCTTCTTTTTACCCATTTTGGTCTATAGAAGAGCACCTGAATGGGGTTAAAACATGACATGTATATAAACATCACATACAGAAATAATAATACGATATAATAGATTTATCATATCAAATAAAGGCCAATGATTGACTTTTGTGATGAGGTTGTTTATGACTATCAGATATTAACGTTCTCCGATACAAAATACTTTGAGAAATGTAATAAAATGTCATCAATTAAAAGATTAAGTGATAAATATATAATTAATACTGGACTTTTAATCCACTGAAAATACAAATTAACTGCAGCAGCTGTTATTTTCAGAAGACAAACATGGCGAAGACATTTTAAGTCTACTTACAAAGTTACCAAATGCATTTAAAACTATGTAAACGGAATTTCATCCATTCAAGTTCCCTAAATTAAATAATTTGTAGCGAAACGAACTCCAACTGCATTAAAAATCTGTGTCGTAAAGCATGTTTACCGGCTGCTCTGAGTATTTCCGGTTGACGCTCAATACAATGTAATTTCAAAATAAGAGTCCGACTAAAACGTAAAGTCATATGACACACATTTGTATCTTTTATTAACGGTCTTTTTGTCAAAGGCTGAATGTTGATTAGACTGGATTTACACTCAAAAAATATTTCAAACTCACTATTTGTGGATATTTTTGATATTCTTCTTTTAGGGATATTTTGTTGCTCTGTGGCCTGCATACGTAAGCATTATGATTATTATAATATTTGTATCAAATTATGAATACAAAAATAATAATAATAAATTAATTTAACAAATGAAGCTTTGTTCATGTTTTTTTTTTTTATTCGTTATATGCTTTTAAATTGTTTCACAGTTTCACACAAAGCAGACTTTTGGGCGATTCATCACATCATGACCTAAAGCTGAATTGTTCAAAAATCTAAAAGGAAAGCGAAAGTATATAAAACTATGAACCAAAAGGTGCGTTCTATGAAATGCTGGATCTTCTGTTCTTCTTCCAATCTCAAAAAAAAAAAAAAAAAAAAAGGCTAAAAGAGATTCTTACAGGTCATACAGTATTTTTTTATTATTTGATGAAAACTTTTTCATTAAATCTGATATTTTTCATATACAATATATATATATATATATATATATATATATATATATATATATATATATATATAAATAAATGATCAAGTTTATCAAATAATTTAAAAATACTATGTATATATATATATATATATATATATATATATATATATATTTATATATATATATATATATATATATAAATATATATATATATATATTATTGTCTTGCCAGAAAAAGGAAGGGAACATAATAGACTCCACTTGCAGAGCATGCAGAAGATTCCACTTTAGCAAGCAGAATTAAAAAATAAAAATAGGAAAAAAGGAATATAAACTTCGGCCATCTGTCCATTTTAAAAGATAATTTAGATATACTGTCATATATAAAATACAATCAGAATCAGAATGAGCTTTATTGGCAAGTATGTTTTATTTTTGTACTTAAATGTACTTTATTGGCAAGTACACACACAAGGAATTTGACTTGATGACAGGAGCTTCCATTGCAGAAGAAAGTACAGACATAGTGCAAACATACATTATAGTGCAGATATGCATACTGTAGGAATTACACAGTATAGATTAAATATAACACCATAAGAAAAAAATAAAAATTTAATAATGCAATATAATACATGAATAGGAATATAGAGAAAAAAGCTGTTTTATTGAATGTAGAGATATGTTATTTACAAGTGTATATTTTATGTAATTTACAAGTTAAATTTTCAGATTCCAAAATGTAAATGTGTCTGTTATAAAGGACAATGTTTAGTTATGAAAGTTTTACTTGTCTTAATTAAAACACAGGCAAAAATAATAGGTAAATAATATAATATTATAGATTTCCTGACTTCTTTTTGGTAGTCAGGCACTTGATGCTCTCTAATTTAAAACATGTCACCTTACACTAAATGTACCCTAAAAGTATTATGTAAACTGAAAGTATTATACTTAAATTAAACTCTTTCTCCCATAATTGAAGTTGTCTATAGTATACAATACATATCCTATAGAGTCTATGGCTTGGTAATTGAAATGCGTTTTAAGATGCTTTCACACTTGGTTCACTTGCATGGTCCGAACCCGAGTTCGGATGCTCCCCCCTTCCCCTGCCCCCGCTGGACTGTGTTCATATTATAATATTTGAGTCCAAACCGCGGTTAGCTTGCGTCATCAAGCCAGCAGCTGTTTACCCCGTTGCTTGGCAGGAGAAGGCGGCAAATGCACAACATTACTCTCTGCACTTTTATGTATTACGTTTTTGAACTGTTCGTTTTGTTTATAAAGCTTCGGTACATAACGGCACTTGCGTCTGTCTTACAAATGTACTGAAAATGCTCTAAAGAACATTGAAGGCGAACAGAAATTAAATGTACAGTTCTCTGCTTGCAGCACGTCAGTCACATTCATCAGGAAAGTGAGTGAAACACACACACAAACACACATTTTCATCAAATAATATGTCATTAATAGCGGTTCAATTCCGCGATTTAGGATTGCGTTCACATAAGTAGCCAGAGTTCAAATGAAGCGTACCCCAGACCACCGTTTTTAAGCGGACTCGGGTACGGTTCACGGGTGCGCATCCGAGTACAGAAGACAGCGTTCTCATCATCCAAATGAACCGAACTCTGACATCAATCGAATCCGGGTGCGCACCAAAAGTGCTAGTGTGAAAGCACTCTTACTTTTGTCACTTAAAGGGTTAGTTCACACCAAAATTTTAATTCAAAAGAACAGACCAACAAAGTCTTGAGTCTTCTGATTGTGTGACTATGTGTCTCTTTATCAGTTCCTTATTCACCATCGGCTGATTCACAGGAAACGGACCTGATGTCTAAAGACTAGCTACTGGTAGTCCTAGTAAAACACACAGACAGTCACATATGAGACATTACTGCGGACACATCACATCAGCAGATCCATTTCAGAATAAAAATGAAAAACTGATCATAGAATAATATCAGTAAATGATCAACAACTCTTTTCACACATAGACACTTATTCATATATTCATAATAAGTAATATTCATATATTTATAAATCAGTCACATCGCAGAATTAAACTATTATTTTACAAAGTTTAAGGTACAGAGACTGAAGTGGAGCTGAAATATTATCTTATATTTTCAATACACACTTATGAGGTCTGTAACTAAACTTGATCCAATACAAAGCTTTAAATAAATACTCACGATTCATACTTTAGTCTTTCCAGTTTACAATGTGGATCATCTTTCAGATCCAAGAGAGATTTCACATCAGATTTTGATAGTATATTCCAAGACAGGTTCAGTTCTCTCAGGTGTGAGGGGTTTGATCTCACAGCCGAAGTCAGAGAAGGACAACCTTCACCTGTTAGATCACAATCTCTTAACCTGTAGACAACAATGACATGATGTGAATTGTAGTTCAGGTGTCTGTAGTTTGTTATTAACTCTGGTCTCAGAGCAGGAGAGGAGATATAACAACATATAACACATTGCTAAATGCTGCTGCTGATAGAATGAGATGTATATGCATGTTGATGCTCAGTGGTGCGGTTTCAAACTGTCATGTGCTTCCAGAAACTGAACAGACACACAAAGCTGAATGTAAGATACTATTCAATAGTGATTTAAGACGGATAATTATTATTTTTTTTTTTTGCTGTAACTTCTACTAAAAACCTACAGGAGGGTATTTGATTTACACGGACCCACATTTCCCATTAAAATGTTATTTATTAACTCTTGTCCTTAAACACCAAGTTCATGATTTTCCATTTGGCAGTTTCTGAACTGATTAGAAATGTAAGTTACCACTTCGATCAACTTTCCTTTCCTTAAATCATGTTTTATTCAGGATATAAGAGGAACAGTAAACTGCGGATGAAGGACTGAAACTCTTCTGTGCTAATTCTTACAGATACGTCTTTCTATATATATGTTGATTTTGCTAGTTTTAAGCGTGTCACACAGCAGTCATCTTGTATTGTTCATTTATTGTTCTAAAAAATATTTATGGGCCAGTTATTTGCATATAAAATGTAAAATAAAATACATTTTATAAAAAATAAAATAAGACACATTTTATAAAATATTTTATTTAATACACCATTTAAGTTAAAAATGCACCACTGTTGTGTTTCCATAACCTTCAAATTGCAAATTGAAAATACATAAATGGAAACCTGTCAATTGTGCTAAAACTCCTATAGATATATCACACAAATATATGTAAAAAGTCATATATTTATTCTTCAATGTACTATAACCTCCTAGAAACAATTCATACTGTAAGTGGCTGCTCTCCAGTATAAGGGGCTTTCCCTTTCATCAAAGGGTTAGTTCACCCAAAAATGAAAATTAGCCCATAAATGACTCAACTTGAAGTCATCCTAGGCGTATATGAATTTCTAATCCAGTCAGAGTTATTTAAAAAAAAAATGTTTTTAATCTTTCAAGCTGTTTGATGCAACTAAGCGGCTGTTGCACTACATCGGTTCATGAGAAGTCAATAAAAGTTCATAATAAAAAGCACAATCAATTAAAAAATTGGCCTCCTGAACAAAGGCCTCCTGTAGTGTAATCGATGCATTTTTGTAAGAAAAATATCCATATTAAAAACGTAATAATCACATTAATCCAGGTTGCAGAAAATCCTTTACGTGTTAAGGTATTCAGAACAGAGCAACAATAAAAAAATCTGAAAAAGCAGCTACAGTACAGTATACAATTATAGGACAAAGTTTTACATAGCCTATATATGACATTATAATTTATGTTTTATTTTTTAATTGTAAGGAATTATATAATAAAATGCAAATTATAATTAGGCATGTTTTAGGCTTTTCCTTATTTTTATATTTTAGATATCCATAAATTAAGGTAATGAAAGAAATGACTCGCCATCTCCTTATTGGATGTCAGAGGTACGTCAGAGAGGCTTAGGAAGTAACTGAAGCTCCAGTAAATCACTGGTGGCTCAAACAGGAGCAGCAGGTCATGTGATAGGTTGGAGATGTCATAAGTGCCGTATATGCTGAGATTTATTGTTAACTGAACATTTATTTTGTAATGCTAATTTTAGTCCTAAAATTGACATTAAAGGACACATTTACTTATAAGAATGTTAGAGTGATGATCTTACCACAGTATCTCGATTTTACACTGAGGATTTGCCAGTAAAGCAGCAAGAAGCCTCAAATCAAACTTTCCTAGTTTATTTCCAGACAGATCCAGTTCTCTCAGGTGTTCAGGGTTTGATCTCAGAGCTGAAATCAGAGCAGCACAACCTTCATCTGTGAAACCACAATAACCCAACCTGTAAAGAACAAGGACACACTGAGCATACTGAGTTTTTTACACTGTTAAAGAGTTGGATTCCCATGCTAAACATGGACAAAGTTTCAAAAATTAAGTTGTACATTTGAAGGAGTATTTTTGTTCCCAAAATACTACTTCCGGTTTGTCACAAGTTTCGGAAAAGTTTTTTTCGAGTATGGCTCTGTGTGACGTTAGATGGAGCTGAATTTCCTTATATGGGTCCTGAGGCACTTCTGCCGGAAGAGCGCGCGCTCCCGTATAGCAGAGCACTGAGAGCACAACAGACTTCACTGATCAGAGCGAGAGCGTCGCGAAAAGTCACAAAAGAAGTGTGTTTTTGGTTGCCAGGGCAAGACAACCCTGCACAGATTACCAAAAGAGAAACAGCATTAAGGGACCAGTGGATGGAGTTTATTTTTACAGAGCATCAACGGAGTTGTGCAAGTGTTTGTGTTTGTTCCCTGCATTTCGAAGATGCTTGTTTTATAAACAAGGCCCAGTTTGACGATGGATTTGCGTATCGTTTATTTCTTAAGGATGATGCAGTCCCAAGGAAAAAGGGTCACGATCGTGTGTTGGAACCGCAGGCGGTGAGTAAAACTGCTTCAAATATCTCTGCCTCCTTGTTAGTGCGTCCCCTCCCATGCCAAAGACCCGGGTTCGAGCCCCGCTCGGAGCGAGTCGTTGCTGCTGCTGCTTTCGTTCAGTTTCAGCCTCTGGATCTGATTCTGGATCATAAATAAACGGCTGAATCTGACTGTTAGCCATGGTTTGTTTTGGAGGATGGGTTTTTCCTCACGGTAATGTCACAGCTTCCACATGCTCTCAACGCAAAAGCCTATTCATGCTCGTGATTCTTTAGCTCCGCCCACACGTCACGCCTCCAGTCGGTCATGTTTTTCCGGGAAAAATCGGTACAGACTATCTTTCTCTTATGAATATAATAAAACTAAAGACTTTTTGGATTTATGAAGGATGCAGTACTACTCTATATGTACTCAAGATTAACAGGATATTGAGTGAAAACGAGCATTTCACCCCCCCCCCCCCTTTAAACAGAAAGTAAAACTTAAAGCACAAATCAAAGTTTAATGAATCATTGGACTGAGATCTAAAATGCCACAGACCACAGATCTTGAGAGATTTTGAAACAAGTCACTGAAAGGAGAGAATAAAGCAAACTAGACATTTGAATTTCCTTTAGTTATTTGAGCATCGCATATTTGAACATTTTTTCTGATGGTTCAATCGAAGATAGAAAATCTCCACCATTCTTAATCTCATTAAAAATCTTGTTGAATTATTGACACACTGTTTTCCTAATGAATGTTGTTCAGTTGCTTTGACACAATGTATTTTGTTTAATGCGCTATATAAATAAAGGTGACTTGACTTGAATCAATGAAAATCAGAAAATAATGATCAGAAAAGTGAACCTCCTTAGTAGACTGACTTTTCTACTATATCTCTCTTCATGTGACTCACAGCTGACGAGTCAGAGGACTCTTTCTCAGCTGAGTCAGCACTTACAGTAGTTGTTTCTCAAATCTGACATTCATTCTCTATGTTGCTGATATTTTGAAAATCATTTCCTCTACACCAAAATATTTCCACTTTTCTCTTTTTTTATTTTCAGTATTTCAAAGTCTAATTTCTTAAAACTCATTATTGTTATACTGCACTGAAAAACAGCATTCCCTATTTTTATCTTTAAGAACACAACTGCACTGTTCTCACTTCTGATTGTGTTGAGCTTGAGTCCATTTAAAGTCAAGAGATTGAAATGCTGATTGTGAATACTACTTGCATTACAAAACAGTATGTTATAACATTCTCTGTATATGATTATATATTTCTAAAAATATTCAGATGCTGCCTTATTGAGATCTTTCTTGTCGCTATGCCAGAAGTCCTGCCCAATACCTGCTTCTAATAAACCAAACCATATTGATCCTGCTGATGAGTAAAGGTGTCAGTGAAGGTCCAGGAAGGGGGTCATGGTTTTGAGAGTTGAAACAAAGTGAGCTGCACATGGTTGCTGTGCAGCCCATCTGATCAATGTGATATTACCACATCCAATTCAATTGTAGGCCTATTACATACTCATTTAACATTTTATTCCCAATAATTAATAGACTTTAGACATTGTATTTCCATTTTTTTAATATCCTTAAATTTTCTTCACAATGAATGCGTCTCTAAACTAATATGTGATGTAAAAAAGAAAAATGGAATAGGGAAAAGGCAGATTCTCATCCAATCAGCGGCAAGGTTTGCTATTGTGCTTATGATTTACTACTTTTCAATACTTCATATTGTGTTACTGTGTGATCTTACCACAGTTTTTCGAGTTTACAGCAGTAATTCACCAGTACAGTCGAAAGACACTTCAAGCTGGAATCTCTTAGTTTATTCCCAGACAGATCCAGTTGTCTCAGATGTTCAGGGTTTGATCTTAAAGCTGAAGCCAGAGCAGCACAACCTTCATCTGTGATGCAACATTCAACCAACCTGTAAAGAACAATGATGCACTCTTCATTCTCTCAGATCAGATTAGTTCAGCACTAATTCCATTATTTAAGAGAAGGTCTAAACTTAAAATCAGTGTTTGTGAAACATTGGACTGACATCTACACACACTCAGTGAAATGCAGTGAAACTGAATCATGTGCGAATACCTACATCTGTCCTTCTTCATGTCAAGTCCCAGGTTTTACCCAGGTGATGCGTTGCTCTTGTTTGAGCCTTGTAAAGTGGTGCTCAAAGTTAATTTAATTTCAACATCTTGTCATTCATTCATGAATGAACTGTTTAATTACTCACTCATAAAAACAATGTAACTGCACTGACTGTCACCATGTCACCTTGATGCTTGCAATTATGTCTTTTAAGCTCTTTAATAAGACAAAGTATCTTAATACTGTATGGATAGTGTTATTAAGACCTAATAAAATGTCCATTGTAAAATGAATACTTGATCTTATTAGTTTTTAGTCTTTTGACATTTATTTCCCATTAAATACCCATTAAACACTGTATTTGCATTTTTATAAATATTTTCTACATTTTTATTTTAAAAGAAATGCCTCTCTGAGCTAATATGCAAAGGAAAAAGTGAGAAGAAGGGGTTCAGGAAAAGACAGATTCGTACTCAGATTGGTTCACTGGATGTACACAGATAATATGTTTGAATGTTTTGCTATTGAAAAGAAAAACTGTTTTAATGTGTAGATAGAAGTCCATTGTGTATAAGAAACAAAGCTGGTCACAATTTTTTGACTTTCAGTATATCTTAATTGTAAGATGTCTTACCCAATCAGTGGCAAGTATTCCATTTGCCAACAATTCCTTTTCAGGTAGGAGTAATTTTGTTTTTGCCATAGCGCCTATGATTTACTGCTTTTTGTTCTTACATTGTGTTATATAGTATATGATCTTACCACAGCTTTTCCACTTTACAATGAGGATTCGCCAACACAGCAGAGATCAGCTTCATGCTTGAATCTACTAGTTTATTCCCAGACAGATCCAGTTGTCTCAGGTGTTCAGGGTTTGATCTCAGAGCTGAAGCCAAAGCAGCACAATCTTCATCTGTGAGAGCACACTCATTCAACCTGTAGAGAACAATGACACAGTCTTCTTTCAGATCAGATCAGATTTGTTAAATACATTATAAAAGGGGTCATATGACGTTGCTAAAAAGATTAACATTATTTTGTTTATTTGGTGTAATTGTCACACGTGTACTACAGCAAGTAGCGAAGAACGAGGAGACAAAGCGTACACTCAAACATTTTTTTTTTTTAAACCAAAAATCCTGAAAAAGTGAAATGTATGCTGCTTGGCCAGCTATCCAGTGCATTGTGATTGGCAGAATGCCTCAAGCGCATGACGGAAATGTTACACCCCTTAACATACTGTTACATATCGCGCTGCATAAACATAAAACCATGTCTGCATTTGTGATCGGAGAAACAACAAACAACAAGCACTTCTCTACACTGCTCTAAACTCAAGAAGCACCAGACTGAAGCTTACGGTGTCTCCACAACATGGCGCCAGCAGTAACAGCGAGAATAAAAAATCCATCTTCTTTCTTTGTGTGAACATTTGGGTGGCTTTATACAAATCTTCCCACATCGTGACGTAGACATGTGGGGGCATGTTAGAATGAGCCGTTATAGCCAGGCGTGGATGACTTAACTTTTATAAAGATTTTCTCTTTGGATATTAAACTTCAGTTTTTGCAACTTTACAGATCTTCTTTATGCACCAAAAGCTTGTAACACTCCTCATAGAAAGGAAAATGTTCAATCGCATCATAAGAGCCCTTTAAATAGAGTGTACAAACTTAAAGCACAAATCAATGTTTTAAGAATCATTGAACTGAGGTCTAAAATCTCACAGAGCACAAAACATGATCATAAAACTTTTACACTACCAGTCAAAAGTTTTTCAACAGTAAGCTTTTTAATGTTTTTTAAAGAATTCTCTTCTGCTCACTAAGCCTGCATTAATTTAATCCAAAGTACAGCAAAAGGAGTGATATTGTGAAATATTTGTACTATTTAAAATAACTGCTTTCTATTTAAATATATTTTAAAATGTAATTTATTTCCTGTGAACAAAGGAATTTTCAGCATCATTACTCTAGTCTTCAGTGTCATATGATCCATCAGAAATAATTTGCTCATTCATAAATCATTTTAATAAACTGATTTTCTGTTCAAGAAACATTATTATGATTATTATCAATATTTAAAAGTTGAATACTTTAAGAATTTATAGAAATGTATACTTCTATTTAGCAAGTATGCATTAAATTGATCAAAACTGATGATAAAGACTTTTATAATGTTACAAAACAATTATATTTCAGATAAATGGAGCTACATTTTCTATTCGTCAACGAAACCTAAAAAAAAAATATACTCAGCTGTTTTCAACATAATAATGTTTTTGAGCAGCAAATCAGAATATTAGAATGATTTCTGAAGGATCATGTTACTGGAGTAATGATGCAAAAAAAAAATTGTCATTGCTTTGAAATCACAGGAATAAAGTGTTGGAGAAGTGATGAGTGTGATTTTGCACCGTTAAAACAATATTTTAAAAAGAGTCACTGCTGAAAGATAAATGTGATTAAAAATGAGAATTAATCTAGTACATTCTTCTGACTGTGTTGAACTCGAGCCTGTTTAAGATCAAGAGACTGAAATGTTGATTGTTTGTGAAAGTTTGTTACATTATCTGCTTTTCCACAGTCGGGCTAGTGCTAGCCTGTTTTTTATACGTGCCAGACAGGGCTCACATGACGTCACTTCCTGTTTGTTGCTGCCATGTTTTTTAGTTTGAGCTACGTCAAGTTACTTCTTTATCTTCTATTTTTTTTATCTTAAAATAATTTTTACACACCATCATTTTAATTTCTATAAGGTGTGGATATATCCCACAATGCATTTATTGAATGAGCACTGTCCGAACTGATTGCACTATATTTTCACTGTTTTATTTTATTTATTTATTTTTTATGTAAAATCATTTTCTAACTGTTTTTAAAAGTTTTAATCATTTTAAAAGTTTTAAAATTGCTTGTTTTATTTTTGTTATTATTTTTCTTCATGATTATTTTACTTTCTTTTATGTAAAGCACTTTGAATTACCATTGTGTACGAAATGTGCTATATAAATAAACTTGCCTTGCCTTGCCTATAATATTCTACAACAAACACAAAGTGCTTTATCAATAGTTTTATTTTGATTACCAGAGTCCACTATTAGCTTATAGTCCATTAGCATCGCCAGCATGGTTGCCGCTAATCTCGCAAACATTGCTAATGCTCTATTAACACACATTACCATTGTTTTACTCACTGTTACTTGCTTTGAACAGCAGATGTGTGTCTATATTTGAATGCAGGTGAAATATTTAAAATTCATGACATAGTCCAAAAGATTTACACACCATCCTTTTATTGTGGAAACATTTGCATGCCCCTAAACATGATGTGGAATAAAACGAAACCTGATTGTCTGCTTTATGTCAATCACATGGCCTTTTGAGTGTTCTTTGACCATTAAAGCATCCAAGGTTCCCATACCTTCTGCTGTCAGTCTGAATTTACAGCTCAATGAGCTGAACTCACAGCAGCAGAATGAGGCTGAACACTTAAAAATATTTTACATTGTGTTCCATGTCTGAGAGTCTTGATCTTACCACAGTATCTCCAGTTTACACAAAGGATTCTGTATTACAACAGACAGTGGCATGACTCCTGAATCTCTTAGTTTATTCCCAGTCAGATCCAATTGTCTCAGGTGTTCAGGGTTTGATCTCAGAGCTGAAGCCAGAGCAGCACAACCTTCACCTGTTATACCACACTTACTCAACCTGTAGAGAACAAATGACACACTCTTCACTCTCTCGGATCAGATCAGTTTAACAGTAAATCCATTATTTAAAAGAAAGTATAAACCGAAATAAGCACAAATCCATGTTTGATAAATCATTGGACTGAGATCTAAAATGCCATGGAGCACAAAACATCATCATAAAAAAATCTATATTATTAGTTTCTGTGTCTGAGACGGAAGTAGAGCTTTGCACTCACTGGCACATACACACACACACACATTTGTTTCTGTGAATTCTGGGGACTTTCCATAGACTTTGATTACTTTTAAACTTTTCTGATAAACCAATATTTTTTATCCCTTAACCAAACCTTAAACCTACCTCTTACAAAAAACCTGTTTGCATTGTTACAATTTCAGATAAATGTGAAGGGAACTAGATGCATCGATGACGTCATTGCTTTGGGAACACTTCCGGTGTGATGAATGTCTGAAGCCCTTTTACAATCACACCAATTAATCGGCCAATAGCACTTAGCACCGCCCCGAACATACGTACGTATGATCATGAATGTGTGCTGCACACTATTTAATCCGATTTTACACTATGACGAAGGAAGCGCTATCGAAGCTACGGAACAGCCAGCATCGCAGCATCTCGTTTCCTATTCAGGGAACCAAGGTTATATATGTAACCGAAATGTTCCCTTTCTTAGGTTCACTTCAAATCTGCAATGACGTCATCACTTTGGGAATGATATACCATAATGCCAGACGTACCTAAGATAGCTGGGACCAAGGAAAGAGTCTGCTCAAGCGGAAGAGACCCGGAAGCCAAGAGCCAGTCTCACATTCAGACAAGTAGAACTTGATGAAAGTGCTAGTAGAGGACTAACCTGCCACAGCACAGACATTTCCCATCAAAAACTATTTAAAGAGAGCATGAGAAGAAGCCATTGCTTTCATAAAACAAGCATGCACCTTAGAGGCGAAGTCACACCATGTGCCTCATAGGCTAAAGATATAGTACTATCTTACCCCGCATAGCAAGGGAGAAAACCTCCAACCACTTGCTGAAAGCAAACAGTGTCGAAGCAGCCTTAGGATATACTAGTCCTAGGAAGCAGTAAGACTTAACCAATCTTGGGGAACAGTCCATACAAGAGGAGCTGACAGAGCCTACAGATCCTCATACGTCTAATAGAGAATAGGACAATTTCAAAGTTATCTGAAAGACTTAAACAGCTCAAATGGATGGGCTGCCAGGCCTTTCAACCAAAATAAGTCCAAAAAAGGATCTGTGCTCGGTGGAAAGGCCTAAGCTGTCTCGTCCCTGTATAAATGGGAAACCAAAGGGTGACTGTGGCGAGTGGGGCGGGGCCGAGAGGCGTGGGAACGAGGAGTGAGGCCAGGTGTAGTGATTGGAGATGAGCTACACCTGCGCCCCCACCGCCGGTCTTGAGTCCCACGTAGGAGATGTAAGGATATAAAACTGGAGCGACGACCGTGAAGGATGAGAGAGGACCAGGCCTGGGATATTATTTTATGTTTGCTTTTTATTTATGCACACCAGTTGTCCGTGAGGGGCTGGTGCGCCGTTTTGTATTTACTTTTGAATATTAAAATGAGTTTTGATTGTGCGCCGGTTCCCGCCTCCTTCTTCCCGATGAATATGGAGATTTGTATATTGTTACAGTGACATCCCTCTAAAACACTTCTATGGGTAATGCTCAGCAGATATGGCAGCCACATAAACCTGTGGCAGGTCCCTACAGGGTAATGGACTGGGTCCAGATTGGGTCCACTTAAGGGCATACAGCGCCATGTATGAGTGGGCCAAAACGGTACCACCAGTGTTAGGAGGTAAGAACGATGGTAGACCAGGGCGGGGTGCAATTGACAGTCTTTAATAAAGAAAATAGTCTTTCAATAGATCTCCATGAGAGGAGAGGCAGGGATCCCGGGATGCCAACTCCCAGTCCAAAACAGAGAAGACCGCTGACGGTGTGAAAAGCCAAGGGCAGGTGCTGCACAGGTTCTCTGCAAACAGGCACAGCCGGATAATAAACAGTCCAATGACAGTATAACTCACAGTTGCAATAAAGACTAAACAATCCACGGACAAGACAGGACAGGACTAGGAAACAGACGTGTCTCACGAAAGGTCATCGAATAATCCGACAATGAGACAGGGCTAGAAAGAGAGAATAAGAAGCAGAGACAATCAAGGGCAAAAGAGGGACAGGTGAGGGAATGGAAGGGGAGACAGCTGAAAGTGATAATGAGCGGAGGAGTGTGCGTGATAGAGTGAGTAAGTGATCACAAGAGGGAGACAGAGACAGAGGAAAAGACCAGGATCATGACAGTACCCCTCTCTCAACGAGCGCCTCCTGGCGCTCCTGAGGGCAACTGGCGGGACCGGAGGAAATCATCGATGAGTGAAGGATCCAGGACATCCCGGGAGGGAACCCAACTTCTCTCCTCAGGACCATACCCCTCCCAATCGACCAGATATTGACGACCGCGTCCCCGACGGCGCATGTCGAGGATGCGGCGAACCCTGTAGACAGGGGTATCATCGACAAGACTAGGGACGCGCACAGGGCGAGAAGGGGGACGGATGACTGGTTTAACGCAAGAGACGTGAAACACGGGGTGGACCCGGCGCAGATTAGGCGGAAGGTGAAGTTTTACTGCGACGGGGTTAATGACTCTTACAATGCGAAATGGTCCAATAAAGCGGGGAGACAATTTACGTGAATCGGACCGGAGAGGTAAATTTGAAGTGGACAACCACACTCTCTGGCCGCAAACGTAACGAGGGCTCTTAACTCTGCGCCTATTGGCCGTAACAGTCATGCGTCTTCTAGCTCGACAGAGAGCAGATCGCACTCTCCTCCAGGTGCGTTTGCATCGGCTAATAAAAGCTTGCACGGACGGAACATTAGATTCAGAGTCTTGGGACGCAAATATCGGAGGTTGATAACCGAGACAGCAATGAAAGGGCGAAAGACCCGTAGCAGAGGAGGGGAGCGAATTATGGGCGTATTCGGCCCAAGAGAGTTGCTGTGACCATGACGCGGGATTCTGATGGGTGAGACTGCGGAGCATACGGGCGACAATTTGATTGGTCCGTTCAGCTAGACCGTTCGTCTGGGGATGAAACCCAGACGAAAGGCTAACGGATGCCCCAATCAGACGACAAAACTCTTTCCAAAATTGAGAAGAAAATTGGGGGCCTCTATCAGACACAATATCAGTGGGTAACCCATGAAGCTTAAAAACATGATCAACCATGATCTGGGCGGTCTCTTTGGCAGAAGGGAGTTTGGCGAGAGGAATAAAATGGGCCCGACTTAGAAAAACGATCTACCACGGTTAGAACAACGGTGTTACCCCCTGAGGGAGGAAGACCGGTGATAAAGTCGAGTGCTAAGTGAGACCACGGTCGAGACGGAACCGGTAGCGGACGAAGTAGACCGGCCGGAGGAGAACTGTCAGTCTTAGTTTGAGCGCACGTATTGCAGGAGGCAATAAATCGTCGCACGTCCCGTTCTAAAGAGGCCCACCAAAAACGCTGACGGATAAAAGCGATGGTGCCCCGGACGCCGGGATGGACTGTCAATCTAGAGGTATGTCCCCATGAAGGACTGGCCCGACGCGCTGACACAGGGACAAAAAGCAGCCCCTAGGGCAGTTGCGCGGAACTATGACACGAGAAAGGGTACGCTTAACCAGCCTCTCTATTCCCCAAGACGGCCGTGCCAATAACATGACCCGGGGGAATAATCTCCTCAGGCTCAGAAGAAGCAGAGGAGTCAAAAAGACGGGATAGTGCATCAGGCTTGACGTTCTTGGTACCCGGACGGTACGAGATGGTGAAATCGAACGGGTAAAGAATAACGCCCAGCGGGCCTGACGAGCATTTAGTCTCTTGGCCTTGCGGATATATTCTAGGTTTCGGTGATCTGTCCAGACGATAAAAGGAACGGGAGCTCCCTCTAGCCACTGTCGCCATTCGCCTAACGCTAGACGGATGGCGAGCAGTTCGCGGTTGCCTACGTCGTAATTGCGCTCAGCAGGAGAAAGACGGTGGGAGAAAAAGGCGCAGGGGTGTATCTTGCCGTCAGCAGAGGAGCGCTGGGATAAGCACCGCCCCGACCCCTACTTCAGAGGCATCGACCTCGACTATAAATTGTTTAGAGAAGTCAGGGGTGAGAAGGATAGGTGCGGTAGTAAAAGCAATTTAAGAGTGTCGAACGCAGTCTGCGCAGAAGCGGACCATCTAAACTGGGGACTTGACGGAGTCAGAGCTGTAAGGGGTGCGGCTACTTGACTAAAATTACGTATAAAACGACGATAAAAATTAGCAAACCCGAGAAAACGTTGTAGTGCGAGGCGGGAATCGGCACGGGCCAGTCGGTAACAGCCTGGACCTTAGCAGGGTCCATACTAATCCCCTCTGCCGAGATGATAGAGCCCAGAAACGTAACTGAGGGAGCATGGAAAGAACACTTCTCGGCCTTAACATAAAGATTTCTCTAATATAGACCTGAAGAACACGACGAACATGTTGGACGTGCACCTGAGAGACGGCGAAAAAATCAGAATGTCATCTAGGTAGACGAATACAAAAATTGAGCATGTCTCGTAGGACATCATTGATTAAGGCTTGAAAAACGCGGGGGCGTTAACCAATCCGAAGGGAAGAACCCGGTATTCAAAGTGTCCGAGGGGCGTATTAAACGCGGTCTTCCATTCATCCCCCTCCTTTATACGTACTAAGTGATAGGCGTTACGCAAGTCGAGCTTAGTGAATATCTTAGCTCCCTGCAAGATCTCGAAGGCGGAGGACATCAGGGGTAATGGATAACGATTCTTCACAGTGATATCATTTAAACCCCGATAGTCTATGCAGGGACGCAGGGAGCCATCCTTCTTCTTAACAAAGAAGAACCGGCTCCCGCTGGAGACGAGGAAGGAACGATGGTACCCGCATTGAGTGATTCAGAAAGGTATTTCTCGAGCGCCTCCCTCTCGGGGGCGGATAATGAGTATAGTCTACCACGGGGGGGCGTTGTACCTGGGAGGAGATCTATACTGCAGTCATACGGGCGATGAGGGGGAGAGAAGTGGCCCGGGAACGACTGAAGACCTCCCGCAAATCGTGATACTCCTCCGGAACCCCAGACAAGTCACCTGGCTCCTCCTGAAAAACAGTTACGGGCAAGACAGGGGGCACAGCAGAAGACAGACAATCTACATGACAGGACAATTTCCAAAGAAAGAATGGTGCCTTCTGCCCAGTTAATCTGGGGGTTGTGAAGCACTAACCACGGGTGGCCTAAAAACCACGGGAGAAAAAGGGAATGAAAAAAAAAAAGAAATAGTCTCTCTATGATTTCCAGAA
>NW_020524766.1:0-42869 GCF_003368295.1 Carassius auratus | reverse complement strand
TGACTGTGGTTTCATCTGAACTTTGGGTTTCAATAACATTTGTAAACTCAAATCATGAAGAACTATCAGCAGATCGAGGAAGGTTTTGAAATTCACACACCGTCTAGAGTGAGTGCTCACAAATCAATAATATTCATCCAACTTTATGTCATCCAATCAGGACGTCTAATCAGCAGAGCCCTTTCATCAGTCTCAGGTGCTGTGAGTGTCCCAGCATCAATCATCTAAAGAGCTCTTACCCCTAAACACCAGCTCATCCCTGTAAGACTATACCTGGAGTAGTGCTCACCACCAACGTTTAGTGAAGACTGAAGCAACACTTGGGCTCACTTGCATGGCAGAAGAGTGGACGTCTGGGATGATGAAAAGCAGAAAAAAATGTAGTTCAAAATAGCTCTTTAGAAAATCATTTTTTGCATTTATCTTAGTTTCACACACAAGTGTGTGTGTTTGGAAATGTAAACTGATACTGACATACTACAGCAAAAGAAATATGTGTGATGAAATAACTGACTTAAAATCACTAATGACCTATGACTTTGCACAGTAGTGTAAATATACTATATTACAAATATAATGAATTTATTATTAGCATTAAGTTTTCTTAGGATTTGACCTGAATTAACCTTGCCTTTCCTTGAACAAAACGTCCAATTTAAATGTCTAATAAAAAAATCTGAAATAGAATAAAGGCTATGCATTTTACTTGTCCCACAATAACCAAACAGAGATCTCTTTTTAAGTTAGTATGCATGAAAAGCATTTAATTTATTTTATGGTTAAATTCATGTGTCTCATGATTAACCTGTTAATACAAGTGTCCAGGTTTGTAAACTAAGTAATAAGCAAGGACACATGCTGCTGAATTACTCTCAATATCGATTAATAATAAAAATATAGGCCTATATCCATCTGTGTATCTAACAAACACATCAGACTTATTGTTTGTGTACACACTACTGAGATTGCTTTGAAAGTAATCCACAGATCGTTAACTGTCAAAAAGTTTTAAATATGTCAACACCGAAATTTTCCAGCTGGTTATAAATATTTTACTTTGCCTTCAATTTATTCATTCTGATACTCTAAAAATAATTTTGGAACAATGGCTGTCTCCAGTATCATCACTGCTGCACTTCAGAACATCGAATCAGAGTGAGACCTCTGCTTTTCTCAAACAGAAAACTGATGACCTGCGAGTGAGTGAACCAAACCTGCACAGATCCACATTGTGCAGGTGATGCCATTCAAAGAGATCAGGACACTTCAGTTCGCAGTGGCTTTTGTAATGCTAAACAAAATATCCAGTATCAAAAAATCTGAGATCCTGTCACTCTCCTGGGGAAAATAAGGGTTAAATCTGTAAAAGAATATATTTTACTTGCAAAGCAGTATGCCTAGCATGTTCCAATTGCTTGTTTTTTGGTTTTAAGTTTCCATAACTAGAGCAAGGTTACTTCAGCTTAATCATGCATGCAGGATACTCAGGAAGTGTGGCTTCGAAAGCAAGTGGGCATGCAGGGGAGTTGTGCTTGTAGAGGATGTGAAAGTGTTAATGAGCCCCATCGGTGCTCCATGTGAAGATGTTGTTTCACAGCACCATTTTTTTTTCTGTCGTACGGGAACGGATGGCTGTAGCATTCATCTGTAGGTGAGAAAACATTTGCTGTGTGTCCCAGAAAAACAAGCCACGTCCCAGAAAAAACGAGGAAAATCAGCTCTGTCAGACACAGTTCTGCGCTAAGACACGATCAGCCACACAAACACAAGTTTAGCTATCAAAATGAGGGAAGATTAACTCCTATCATTTTGTTCTAATTATATATATTTTAATGCTTTCTTTTTTTTTTTTTTTTTTACAAAGTAAGGCTTTTCTGTCAATTAAAATGTTAACATTACGTTTACATGATATGCTGATTAGATAACTGACCATGTATTTATGAGAATTATAAGAACCATTTTTAGCAATTAAGCACCGATAATAATTGATAATAAATTATATTAGATATTAGATATAATATCATATTAGAATGATTTCTGAAGGATTCATGTGACACTGAAGACTGGAGTAGTGATGCTAAAAATTCAGCTTTGGCAACAAAGAAAATAGAAAACAGTTATTTTAAATTGTAAAGCTATTTCACAATTCTACTGTTTTTTACTATGAATATACAGCTTTTGAATGTAATTTTTTTTATATATATATATATATACAAAATTATTAATATGTGTAGGCCTATATATTTGTGTATGTGTGTGTGTGTTATGATTAAAATATAATACATTTAAATAAATACATATCTCATCAGCAATGATGAAAATTAGGTTCTTCACTTTTAATTTAATTTACACATTGATTTGCTGACATATTTACAACAAACAAACCAAAAATACCCCAAAACATGCCACAGTGTAAGCATTTCCACACCTGTAGAGATGACACAAGACAAAGAATAGAGAAAACAGCTGAGATACGCTGCCTAGTTCACTTAACAGTGATTTACTGGAGCCATTAACAAGCTCAATGAGAGAGAAACTAGTTATTCTGTACAGGAAAAGAGCTGTAAATCACTCACTCTCATCCAAATGACTTATCTGAGATCAGTCAGCTGTAAACTAAACCTCGCAGCTCGGTAATCATCTCATATTTCACTATCAGTTCACTTTGATTAAATAGACATTCTCTTATTAAGAAAACTAATTCCATTGTTGCCAGCGGTAACTGATTTCTGACAAAGATGGTTCTAAAAACAACTACACATGCTTAAACGAACATGCCACCAAACAGCCATAGAAGGCAAATACATTTTTTTTTTTTTTAGTAATGTGCTTTCTGTTTAGCCTTTTAACGTGAAACTTTCTTAGTAACACCCAAATGCCCGTCAGATACTGTACAATGGCTAGTGTGTTATATTCATTCACTTGATATTCAATAGCTTATTAGTATAAACTATTAATCTTTTTGCCTCAATGTACTTGACATGTATGGACTGCTTTGATTGGTCTGGGTTCATTTTCTCTTCAGAGGCTGCCCCTAAGGAAAGGAAAATATATTTACCAATATATTTCTTAAAATACATTGTGATATATTTTAATATAATATTTTCCCTTTTATTTTCTAATATTTTATATATTTGAATACATTTAATAATATATTGATGATACATATATTATATAATATATTGCAAAATATACAGATGATTGCTGCTTTCAATATATTGCAATAAATATATATAAGAATATATGCCTAATATATTACATGATATTTTCCAATAAACTGCAACATATTTTTGTTTCATAAGGGTGGAGATCCTATTGAAATGAGTAAAAAAAAAAAAAAAACGGTCTTCATCAAAAGTGCAACAGCACTGTGTGACATTTAAATATCCACCTTTTCAAAAACCATAATTATGACAGTATGTTAAACACCTGAGTGAATAATTAGGAGCGCGTTAGTAACACGACCGAAGAAGATTCTCCAGCAGTTGAAGGGAGTTGCTCCTTTTTATGTTTGTGTTAGCTAGGTCAGATAAAAATAGCACTGCACACTGGTGGGACTAATGTCTGGGAATATGATGCAGAAAGGGACTGAATTAAATGTGTGTGTGTGTGTGTGTGTGTGTGCGTGCGTGTGTGTGTGTGTGTGTGTGTGTGTGTGTGTGCGTGTGTGTGTGCGTGCGTACATCCATAGAGATCAAGCTGATGTGCATCTCACCCCATATCCACCTATTGCTCACTCAGTTCAGAAAAAAAGTCTTCCTGAATGATAATGGCTCACACTGTGTTCCACAATTTCACTTCCTCTTCTCCTCTCTTCCTATTTCCTCCCTCTTCCCCCCAGTTTACAGTGCCTCTTATTTCTTTATTTCTTTCTCTAAATGCACCATCCATCCAAATGCAATCTGAAGAAGGGGGTTGCTTAGCAACTTCTTTCTATAAAGATAATTCTAAAACTCTCTCTCTCTCTTTCCCCCTTCCCCCATAAATCCAGATTTAATTTTTGGGTAATTTCCTTTCCCGCATTTCAGTCTATTTCCCTCAACATCCCTCTCATATTCTAACTTTCTAAGTCCACAACCCCAATATTTTCCTCCTAATCCTAAATTATTTTGCTCCGTTTCATTCTGAAACACCTCTTGATCCCTGGCTGTGTGCCTCTTCTTCCTGCTATCTCTTATTTAACATTTTAAAGCACAGCGATGTGGAAATGCTGCCTTCCTCGCAGGGAAACTACAAACACAACCCAGTGCCCTGCTCCTATGACCAACTCTTGAGTATTGCACTTAAAAATAATGTCAACTTGACCTCCCCAACTGTAGCATTTGATGACTCCATGCCGTTTTATATCTCGTCTTTCCACACTGGCTTTTACCTTCTCCACAGACTCTTATGTCTAGAGTTGTTTGTGCTACAGTAGGCGTTGTTTGGGACCAGTCTGTAAGAATAAAGCTACACTGGATGCCTGATAGTATAAGTGCTGTATTTGTCAACTAAAACTATTACAATTATTTTAAGTAAAAAAAATATCTGAGCTAAAATGAAAGCTAAATATTAGATGAAATATATTAGAAAAAATATTAGATTTTTCTTCTCTTCTTCCTTCAAAATATCTTTTTTGTTCATCAAAAGAAAAAAATGCAGGTTTGGAGCAAGTGGGGGGGGGCTGTTAAACAAAAAGCTAAATAGAAATATTTTAAAAATAAAATAAAATAAATAATTAAAAATTTGATTAATTAAAATATATATATATTCCAAATACTCTACTAATATGTAAATACTAAAATATCAGTGGATTTTATAAAACGTTCCACCCTTTATACCAATGACAGAAATAAGTGCCATGAGTATGGCAAAACATTTGTTAGAATTGTGATAAAATATGACATTGTAACATTTAGCAGTGGAGTATTATCAAAATGCCATTTGTCTGTGCATGAAAAAAAGAAGAGGTTTGCCTTTAAAAGGTTACATGCTTGAAATAGATACAAGCTCGGGCTCCAGAGGGGGAAAAAATGACTAGAGTAATTGGCTCTTAAAATAACACATTTAGGAGCCAAATGACTTTTCTTGTTGCCAAATTACAAAGTAACTCAGGAAAAATGGTTGTTCAAACGCGTTCCAGTTCATAGAGTGCAGCTTGCTTACTTCAATAATAGTTACTGTTGTTTTCTGTTGAAGGTACATTAATACAGACTGTGACTAATGCTGTACTATTAAAGTGAACTGCTATATAGTAAAGTGACATTATTATGATTTAAAGAGAGATTCCACCATGAAAATAAAATCCTGTTATCTGTTACCTACCCTCATGTCATTCCAAAACTGCATGCTTTTGTGTTCTGCAGAATACAGTAGATAATTTGAAGAATGATGGAAAATAGACAAATATTTTTTTAGTTTTTTGCTTTTTTTGTCCAAAACAATGGAAGTCAATGGGAACCAAACATGTTCCATAAAGGAAATGAAGTCATACAGGCTTGAAACAACATGAGTGTGAGTAAATTCTCACAGTATTTTCATTATTGGGTGAACTTTAATGATCTCTTTAATGATGTTTAGATAAAAAAAAAAAAAAAAAACACTGATTAAGAAAAAGATTTTTAGCAGCATATTAGTACTTCAGTGACCTTATGATTGGCTGTCCTTACAAAAATGAAGAGTCCAATGCCACATCATTCATTCATACTAACAGGTCAGACCAATCACTGCTTGACACATGGAGTATGTAAGCGGTGAACTCTGTTTCATTGTCTTACGATGATCTAGCAGACTAGCGCTGCATGTTTAAGTCAATTTGAACACATGCTGCGATTTGTTAATGCTCCACGATCTATCTTTGAAAGCTCAGTTGCCACCTTTACAGTGGATTTAATAAAACCATGACCATAAACCATTTTCAGTATATTTTATTTTAATGACAAGTATTTCCATACCTGTTTTCCAGCAAAAGAGATGATTTAATGACGTGTTTTAATCAGATTCACTCAATAACATTCAGTGTTTGAAACAACTATTTTGTTATGTGACATTATTATAGGCCTATGTAATATTTTACTGATACTTCCATCTTTTTCTGAAAATATCCTATGTTTAGCACACCATTAATCTATCTGCTGTCTTGATCTCATGTTTGTGTCTTTATGTAGCCTACTTTCAATTATTATGTTTTATTTTCATTTATTCTACTACAACAATCTCTGGATACCTCGTCCTGGTCTTGATGTGTAGATCAAGTTTCTGCAAAGAGGTCCTCGCTTACAGTTGCTGTCCATTTCTGTGTCCTCTGAAAGAGTATGAATGAAAACAGACACATTTTCTCGCTTTGGTCTTAACATTAAAGTTACATTAAACATTGAAGTTAACATAATTATCCTTAAGTTTTCTTTTTCAGTTTGAGAAAGGGGCTTTTCTGAGCCTTTCTGTTAAAACGTAACCTATTTTCCATCACTTTACTAACATTATGGCCATTCATTCACAATGCAGTCATTTAAAATCCCATGCCTGCAGATGCAGAGAACTGTGGCTCTCAGCTCATCTTTACACAGGTTATTCTTTTGGACTGGTGCTGCTAGTGCAGTCTCTGTCAAGGGGATGCACATATGGTCATTCTCCCACTGGAGGGCTAGTTATATAAGTCTTAATGCTCATTAGGCATCTTTAAGCTATAATCACAGGGCATGTTTATCTTTGCATCTTCTGATGGTGGTTTCATTCGGTTTCCTCAAATCTATTGGCTTTGGTCTTACTAAGCTTATCACAGCCTTCATTTCACCTAGCCTATCGGCCTCTGTAGGACATGGCTTATCTAGGCCTTTGCATTATACAGCATCGTATCATCACACTTCACATAACTTCGCTCACTGTGGTCATAAAACTAGTCTCACTATTATTGTTTATGAAACTCTGCCTTTCGTGGCCTTCGCATTACACTGCCTGTCACGGCATTCCTATAAAACGTCCTTACGTGGGCCTTAACTAACCATGCTCATTACGGTCATCTAGTAAGTCTGAATCTCGGCCTATCATAACCCTCCAAATAACGCCTAATGGTGAACAGACTGTTTATAAATATTAATATGTGTGCCTTCTTCCATCGTAAAGTATTATATGTTTCTCTTCGCTAGCTACTGGTGGTGGTTTCATTCTTTTTTCTACTAAGGCTACATCCAAACAAAGCCAGAGCTTTCCCTATCCAATCTTTTTTTCCCCTCGTCTCAAGAAATATCTGCATCCACATGAAACCACAAAACCGACACAAAACGATGTAGTATACGCATGCCAGACCAGTGGTGCTGTAATTCTGTCACAGAAATACACATTACACAGCCTTTAGTTGCCTTTGCACAATATGGCCTAGTGTGACCATCAGGTAAGTCTGAATATTATTGTTTATTTAACTTTAGCCTATCCTGACCCTTCACAACATTGGCCTATCATGGCTTTTCTCATGAACTACGCTGCCTTTGTGTTAAATGGCATAATGCGGCCTGTCATAACATAGCTCATACAGTCATTTGTTTATGAATATTTATTAATTATGCCTTTTCATAAAATGTAATGCTAATCTTTTGACTTCATTTTAGGATATACAATAAAGAAAAGCCTCAACTGATTGGAATCATTTTACACTTCTTTTGGGGGTAGGCTCCGCCCCTGCCTTCATCTTCATCTTTATACTAAAAAACTAATTCTGTATGATTTATAAGCTTTTGTACAAATGGGGACCTCAATTTAAGTCCCCATCGTGACATAAGTCAGCATGAAGTCTTTGTATTTAGGTTTAAGTCCAGACAAGGATATATACACCTCTACACACACACACACACACACACATCATCCCATTATTGTTTTGTTCAACTTACAATGTAAGAGAGCTAAGGGCACCCTCGGAGCAACCTTTCTCCTATCTGGATTAAATATTCATCTACCTGTGATCTCGAAAGCTATCAGACTGCATTGGAAAAGAATGATTTCTAGATGCAGGGAGAAAGTGGAGACAGTATTGTTTAACTCAAGATCATCATGTGTGTTTACTTTTGTGTGTGGATCTATTGGCATATAATGTTGCTATCCATCACCCTGTACAGAACACACACATACACACAAACACTCTAGTCAAACAAAAGCATTTATGATTAGTTATTAATTACCGCTTTGCCGTGGCATCTGCTTGCCACTGTACAAGAGTGTGTCTCTGATGGCATGTGTGCATGTCTGAGTCCCTTAAGGACTGAACTTGTCCTCTTCACTGATTAACTAGGGAATTGTGGGTGATCTGGCATCCTGTACCCATAATGAATTCAATTATGAATTTACACTGTGCACAATTAAACCCATAACATTCAGCTGGCTGTCTCTATCTCTCTGTGTGTGTGTGTGTGTGTGTATGTGTTTGTGTGTGCCTGTGTGTATGTGCATGCACTATCTGGGAGTGATGCCAAATATACCGTAAAGGCAATAAACAGACTGCACTTTATACAAGAGAACTGAATATCCTGTGGCCAAGGATGAATGCAAATGAACAGAAAGCAACAAAAACCTACGCGCGCACACACATAAAGACACAGAAACACACACTGACATACAGTATATGCAAAAAAAACTAACTCTATTACCGTAGTTAATCAAGACTCAAAACAAACAATGCCCTGGATTCATGGGTCGAATGGAAAGAAAAGACATTCAAATTAAAACAGTATTCAAATTGATTTGTCCATAAGAACAAATAAATTACACTTAGTCTGAGTTCTGCATATAATGATAAACAAAGTGTGTATATATATAGGGCCCTATAACTTCAGCAATGTGGAAAACAGACAGAATTGCAGAATCTATTCATAAAAAATGTATTTACTGTATAACGCGGAATGTCACAGAATCTGTCTAATTTTGGAGAAATAAAATAAAAGTAGGTCTGTCTGTATACTTAAATATCCTCTACATTCTGCATGTTTCTGTGTAAATGAGTGGCGCAGATGCGCGCTTTCGTTTACTACACACATAGGCTACTGAAGCACACGTGACACTCACTGCAAGTGAGTTTTCAGCCTCTGCCACTTCAATATACTGTATGAGTACATCAGCACATGAACATGATCTCTAGAACTGTTCTGAGAGTCTCTTTACAATTTTACAGCAGTTTACAATTTCATTTGATAAAATCTACCATCATATAATAAAAAATAAACATTAAAGCTCTTTAAAGAACATTAAAGACAAGTTGAACTTGAAGAAACTGTGACAGAAAAACATCACTTAATGTAATGATAGTACTACTACTCATAATAAAACTATTATTTAATTTTTTAAGGAATATTTACAAGAAAAAGTGTAAATACACATAGTATTTCTGAACAAAAAGAAAGAAAATAACAATATATATATATTTTTATATAAATGATTAATTAGAGATGATTTTGATTAATACAATTTAATTAAAACATAATGGATTTGAGAAAATTAATAGAAAACACAGATTTTTTGTCATTTTTGTTAAACTTTTAAAGTTTCATGATTTCAAATAATTAGAATTTTTTTTTGATGAATACTATTTTATTTAACCATTTAAAGCAGAGTCTAGAATTTTTTTTATGGAAAAAGGTGAATTTCAAAGGGCACAATATATACGTTACAGTCTCTCAAATGAAGACGAAGAGGACTGGGATAATTCACAATGAAACTCTTTAATATTGTATTCCACACAAAACATGAACTAATAACTGACAAAATACTAAACAGGAAGATGACTTTTAAATAAGGCAGCTGAAGAGGGCAAAACGGGTAGAGGGAGTTAACTAATAATGACTAATGAGCAAATTAATCAAAAACCATAGAAACAAACAAAGCAGGAGAAAGGGAATCACAGAAAACTAAACCAAAACAGATCAGAAACATAACAATATAGTACACCTTCATTATAAATGTATAATCTACAGCATATAGAGAACACAGTTCATTACAGTGCCAAGTGAACAGTCTGAATGATCTGTGCCATGAATTCAACAAGCTGCTGCAGCACTCTGGTCCAGAGTGACATGAGAGCATGACACATTGCTCAAGTTGTTGGTTGTGAATCTGTGCTGTAAAATTGCCCTTCTCCAGCATCCCAAAAGTGCTCAAGTGAATGGACATCTGGTCATTACGGGGCTCGGTGACAAACTGGTTTTGTCAGAAGATAAACTAGAGTACTAGGCCAGTAAAAAGACTCAGGTAGATTGTGGCATTTAAATAATGCTGAACTGCCGTTAAGCTGCCAAATACGCTCAACAAAATATGTTCCACATCATTACACTCCCAGCAACTGCCTAAAGTACTGATACAAAGCAGAAAGGATCCATGGATTCATGGTAAGGTTAATGTCAACGTTTGACCAAGTGGCTTTTTCCCAATCTTATACTGTCCAGATGTAACTGTGCCCACTAGACTCATTCTCCTATTCTGAGTTGACAGTTGAAGAAGCCAGTGTGGTCTTCTGCTGCTGTAGCTCATCTTCTTCAAGGTTTTGATGTGTTGTGCGTTCAGGGATGTTTCTCTGTATGTCACTGTACTGTTGGCTGGTTATTTCAGTTACTGTTGCCTTCCTGTCAGCTTGAACTAGTTTGCCCATTCTCCTGTGAACGCTCTCATAACAAGCCCTTTTCACCCACAGAACTGACACTCACTGCTCTTTTTTTTTTTCTCAGTCATTTCTCTGTGAACCCTAGAGGCTGTTGTGCACAAAAAAAAAAAAAAAAAATCCAGCAATATAAAACTTCTAAGTGTCAATTTGACAGTATATTTCTGGCTACCTGCCACTGTTACATAGCAGTAGTTGAATGATTTACAGTATTACAATAAAAAGACAGCTATATATAGCATCCTCACACTTAACAGTAGCTGGAAATGTATGATGAAGCAATGTGTGCTGCAGAATTGCAATGATTATCATTTTCTGCATTACAGTAAGCAGTTGGGTATTTACACAGTAAAATGCTGTCATGTACTTTTTTTTGCTTGCTCTGCTGTGTCAAAAAATGATGCAGTCCCATTTTTCTTTTTTTTTTCTCTGGCTTATTACGCTTTTGATACCAGTTTAAGAGACTTAAACTTACCACCATATGCCGTAATTTCTTATAATTACAAAATAAAATACGGTATGGTATGTACAAAAAAGTTTATACAATTAGAAAATATTAGTTTAATACATTTTGTTTTATCATTTACTGTCATATTTATAAAATGTTATTAATGTAATGTGATTTTGTGAAGTTTTACTTATTTTTTGATATAAAGGCAAATAAGCTGAAGTGAGAAGCCTGATCAGCGAACTGAGGTATTAAAACTGAACAGACAGGCGTTCTCTCCCTCAGTCATCAACATGTGCTCCATACCAGCAGCACAAGGACAGCAGTCATCCACAATTCTACAACAAGAAATAATGTTAAACAATCATATAAAGCTTTGGTGGGAGAACGATTCATTTTGGCAGCCACCACAATCATTTCAATTCAGGATAAACCCTCTTAAATTGTGTAAAATGTACGTAACCCACTCGATCATCATTTATTCTGCTATCAGAGATTATATTCCTTCTGATGTGAACATTCGTTGAACGTCACGCCAAGAAAGAAAGAAAGAAAGAAAGAAAGAAAGAAAGAAGGAAGATCCAGACCTAAAAGTTTCAGTTTTTAAAATCCGGAGTCTTGTTTCTCTGTTTCAGAGAGTTTCTGAAATGCCGCTCAAGTGTCTCCTCATCTCGAGAGAGATGAGAGGCAAACGCAGTTACATAAGTCTCCCTGAGGGATGTATGTGTGCTGAAGCCTCAAGAGCCTTTACGAGAGAAAGAGAAAGAGAGAAATATTCAGATGAGAGTGAGCTGTGGATGAGGGTGATAAGCCTCCTTTCATCAGACGTCTTCCATCCCAAAACTCCTCACGCCGACGAAACATCCAAATTAATGTTCCCTAAACCTGACTTTCATTTCTGCCGCACATTTTTTGATCTATGTTTGGAAAACTAAAGGGTTTTCTTACAGAAATTGGGAACTGGTTCAAAAGCCTTACACTTGCTGAAAAAAATAAATCTCCCACTCTCACAAAGACAGGCGCATTATGATGATTTATGAATATATCATGCATTTGTCCTCAGAGATATGGAAGTGTAAATGGAAACTATACATTTTTGTGGAACAGCAAATCTGATGACAGATTCCGTAGGTAGAGCAACAGAATTAGTTTTATATGCTTAAGGGGAAAATACTGTATGTCAAGAGGTCATGGTCATGCCTGGGGCGAAGCATCATGGGACATAAAAAGAGCTTGAATATACTTTGAAACAGTATATATAGAAGCCATACTGAGGTTATGAACTGCATGGAGGAAAGAAAATAAGAGAGCATTTTGTATGAATTTATAATGAGAAAAATGGAGAGAGAGGACAAAAATGCATTCACGATAAGAAAACAACAAGAATCGTTAAAAAGAAGGAAGACATAATCAATGTGTAATAGAGATCAAGACAAGATAACATAGAAATATTCTCTCATTTATAGCCTCACGGCTCCTCGCTGATGTTTTATCATTCTGAGAGTCTCTCAGATTGACAAGAAACAAAAACTCAATTAAGAACTATGACCTTCAGGCCACGTCTGTTGCTAAGGTGATAACTGCCGTGGCCCCTGGGAAATGCAGTTCTAGTGTCAGCATCCTTTGGCGCTTTTTCATTACAAGCGGCCCAAATCTGATTTATGGGCCTGGCATTGGCTCTGGAGTCCACTGCTTGTTCGTGCTGCTGCTGTATCATGTGTATTCATGAGTTTAGAAAAGCAATTATCTCTCGGCAACTTTGGGTTATATTAGTTTCAATCCCCGCCAGCAACAATACGTGAGTGTGTGAGATTAATTCTACTGTATGCATATGCATTTGAATTATTGTGTAATAATAAGGATGTTGAGTCAATGATGGTTGTAATGAAATGTCTACGTTAGTTCAATATTGTGACGAAAGAAAGCTCGTTTATATTCATTATAAACCAGTGGAATATTACAAACGCCTGAGACTCGGCATTCCACTACATCATTCACATTCTAAAACAGACTTTTCATTTAAATCTGATATAATTAATAACTCAAACACCACTCCTATCTCTAAAAGAAAATGTCCTGCATTTTAAGTAAGTAAAGAAAATAAGTAAAGAAATAAATACAATTTAAACCTCAAACCTGGAAATGAAAAATATGAATTCATCACTAAAATCTGTTCATTCATCATCTTCATTCAGTACCTTATTAAAATTCGAAAACATACAGCTGTTATTTTCATTTAAATCTGATTGTAATTACTAACTCAAACACTACTACAGAAAAATTTCTGCATTTTTAAGTAAATAAGTAAATAAAATCTCAAATCTTCTAATCTAAGCAAAAAAACAAAATTACAAGGTTGGGGGTTCGATTCCCCGGGAACACGTGATAGGTGAAAATTTGATAACCTGGATGCACTGTAAGTCGCTTTGGATAAAAGCATCTGCTAAATGCATACATTTAATTTAATTAAATTAATTTAATTTAATTTAAAACTAATTAATTTGAAAAAGTGTAACCTTCCTTGAAATTCTTAATTAAAATCCCTTAAATTCACCATCATTATTCAGTACTTCATTAAAATTTGAAAATATACTGCTGTTGTTTTCATAAAAAATGTATTGTAATTACTAACCCAAACCCTACTCCTATCTCTAAAAAAAAGTTTGCATTTTAATAATTAAAACAAACAAGCAAACCAATAAATAAATAAATCACATTTAAACCTGGTAATAAAAAGTTTACACTGTTTCTAGGTCATTAATGAAATATGTAAATTTGTGACAGATCCTGTAGCACAGACTGTCAGATCTTCTTCGACTGAATCTCTAAATTCATGAGAACATGATCATTAGGTCTGAGAGTGCTGCTGTCATTATTGAAAAATTTTACTAAGCTAGAAAAATGCACAATGTGACTATGGCTGACTTTGTGAGGGGAAATAAAGGACACATATATACATTTTGATGTATTGTAGATAATACAAAGTGGAACAAATGCACAAGAGAGAAATCACAGACATCCTCAAACTTAATGGTGTTTGTGCTTGTGTGCGTGTGTGTGAGAAAGAGAGAGAAAGAAGGAAAGAGAGCTCTATCAATCAGTGTTCAGATGTTGTCTGCTCCAGATACGAACAGTAGCAGGTGATTTATGCAATGTGCAGACAGGAATAATATCAGATAAATCAGATATTGTGTGAGTAAGCACACACAGAGAGAGAGAATGGATGGTAATGAGCCAGTGTGGATGGTGTCAGACTGTGATCAACAGGGTCACGGTGCCAGAGAATGGAAATGGATCCATTAGACTCGCATGCACACATACCTACACATCAAATGCTAATGAAGAAAAACATACTCCAAACATGGGAGTATACTGCCATCTGATATTATTTCTACAATGCGAATGTCTTTTTGCAGACGTCATGCAGAAAGATGCACCTCATAAACATACATACGGACCTGGTTATAATCTCGCAAGCTTTTCTCATATGCTTCTAGAGCACCACTGTCAAAGAAGTAATCACTTCTTCTGTCATTGTCTGGATCGTCTGGCTCAGCTAATGAAAGAAACCGCTATAGTGCATTATCAGGTGCATTATCAGGTGTAGTGAAAAAGTAATTGGCTTCAGGCTTCCATCTCTGGCTGAGCATCCTGGACATTGAAGATTATTACAGCGTGGAAATTACCTGCTCCTAAGTCTTTCACTCTGATAAACATTTCAAACAAATCCAAATCAAGACATGCACAGATTCCCAATGATGTATCCCTTCTCAGACAGCTGTGCACATCTACGCACAAACAATTGATCATTTAGATACTCACTACTTCGGTTCTTAAGAAATAGTAATAAAGCATTGTTTTGCATTACAACTGGTGGGTCAACTCAAAAATTGGTTGTGATCTGTACTAAAGGTTGGAAAAACAATGCTTAATGCAATGTGCATTGCATTGCAAATGTTCATGAACAACCTAATGCAAGGTAGAAGAAAATAGGATCCAGACTACTGTAATATATTGTAATATAATTATTGGCTGCTGGGAGCAACAACAACAACAAAAAAACATCATAAAACAATATGTATTCATTAAACTACTACTAATTACTAATTTTGCAAACATTGTTTAAAAATAACATTGTAAACAGTACATAGATAGATAGATAGACAGCAAACAAAGTGGAACCAATTAAATAAAAAATAAATAAAAAAATATTCTAATCACCTTAGATCAGTAATGATCACTGCTTAGATAAACAGCAAAATTTAATATGCTTTCAAGATCCAAAATATTGCCAAACAGGCGTTTTTGCATTGTTTCAAAATTACATGATCCGCCATCGTCTTGACTGTCTCCCCTCACTGTTCTTGTCAGTCAGCTCGACTCTCTCCTCACTGGAGAAATAAGATCTGATCTGTGATGCGACTGTCTTTGGCACACTGCTTTGAGCAGCCGTGTTCAGTTTTTAATTGAAGTGTCTGTTCTTTTACTGAACTAAATAACTTTTGTTACTATTAAAAAAAAAATCTAAATTAAGGGTCGGTGCCGCGGTGGGCAAGTGACGTAACCAGTCATCACCGTCTATCACAACAAGCCTAGTAATAATAAATAAAAAAAGTACATACATACAAACTAAATGCTAATTTTATTTAAGAATATTTTTTTATTTGTTAAAAATGTCCCTATATGATATATTTTTTTAACTAAATTTAACCAGCATAAATAATTTGTATTTATTTAAAGTAACCAGCAACAACTGTCCCCAAACTGTAGTTTAATAAGCCAACAGACACTCACTAGACTATGAGAATGTGTAAGTGAAGTGAAGAGAATGACTGAGCATATGAGCATCTAAAGTATGCCCATCTGATGCAACATGTAGCTACAGTATGAACAAACATAAACACACCATGCAGGCTGTCAGACAACAGTGGCAGGCGCTGACGATGTTTCATTGCATACTTCCAGAGCCTTCGTCTCTTTCTGCCATCTGAAGCACACTCACACATCCGGATGTCTTTCCACTCGCATATTCACAGTGCATCTCTGAGAGGTTCAGCTCTAATGACGGTTCACTTCCCTCATGAAGGAGGAGGAATCTTCATCCCGTTTCATCTCCGCTTACCAAGTCTCCCATCAAATTCAAAAAGTGAGAACGCAAGAAACAAATGAACAGGTGGCAGATGAGAGGGAATCTATTTAGACAAAATGCAGTAAACAAGAGCAAAGGACGTGTGTGCTTGTGTTCTGTTATTCTCTGTGGTACTCAGAGGTAAAAATCATTATGTTTGTTTGTGTTTCTTTGGAAATATTTTGAGGGAAAAGTGTGAAGATTGCACTGTGAAGCTGTAAAACTACACAGGGATACAGTGAATCAATCTGGCACACATAATGTCACACACACACACATTAACAAACAGATGGGAGAATGCACACACAGTTATTTTGCTGTGGGGCAGAAAGCCAAGCTGACAACAGCAAAATATGCCCAGTGGTCCTACTGACAGTGTAAGAACCGAAACCACACACGCATCAGCCAGAGACACACACAATATACACAACTCTATCAGTCCCAGACACATCTCCACACTGTCTTATCTGAGCACCAAATCACAGTATCAGTCAAACAGTCAGGCATTTACTGTGAGACTGATCAAAGCATGTCTGTCTTTACCTGTCTGTCTCTTCTCACAGTTCTGCACTCTCTGTACACACTTAGACATGCATAATGCATTCAGACTGAGAGGAAAACATATATTTGACCTTTTGCAATATGTATAATGTCAAATATTTCAGACAGACAGACAGACAGACAGACAGATAGATAGATAGATAGATAGATAGATAGATAGATAGATAGATAGATAGATAGATAGATAGATAGATAGATAGATGGATGGACAGAAAGTCTTAGAGACAGAATGACTGTCTGATAGATAGACAGACAGATGTCTCTCTCTCTCTCTCTCTCTCTCTCTCTCTCTCTCTCTCTCTCTCTCTCTCTCTCTCTCTCTCTCTCGTAAGACTGATGGAAGGTGCTGAGTGCTCTGGCTGATTGTCCTGATGGAGCAGCAGGATGGAGTAGATCAGCTGGGCTGTGTGTCATTCAGAGACAGAGACTGACTGTGCACTA
Organism: Carassius auratus; assembly: GCF_003368295.1. Classification (NCBI taxonomy): domain Eukaryota; kingdom Metazoa; phylum Chordata; class Actinopteri; order Cypriniformes; family Cyprinidae; genus Carassius; species Carassius auratus. The sequence goes on along the minus strand of NW_020524766.1, from coordinate 25,676 downwards.
TACGGTGCTGTAATGAACAACATTATTTAGAAGAAATGGAGTGGGATCTACACCACACTGCAGACCCGTGGAGAGGCTCTTCACATGAGCACAAAAAATTACTTTAACCCCAACAAAGTAATTACCAAACAACAGCAATCTCAAACCTCTCCCAGAAAAAGAGCAGGTTTAACTAGAGTTTTGTGGCAGTTTTCATACAGACTCAAATGCTTCCAGTATATGTTCCTTTAAGGACTTGTTTTACAAATATTCAGCTTTAAATCAGAATGAACACACTCAAAAAAATCACCAGAAATTTCCATAAAGGGAGAGTGGCAAAATTATAAAAGGCATATCTAGAACACAATGTACATACCGGCGATTCATGATCCGTCCTTAAATATCTGTGGGTGTATGTATTTTTGTTTAGGAACAGAAGTATAGTGTGAATTTAAGACCAGCAGTCACCATCCACATTCTTCCACATTTTTTTTTTCATTTTCATTCACTTGCCATTTTATCTTTTCTCTTTTCCCATTTCTTTCACACTTGCTACATTTGCTACTCACATTTTCAAGCTTCATTCCTTCACATGCCTATGTGTGTGCTCTCACTTCTGGTGCCTTTTAGTACCTTCATCCACTCCTTCTCTGACTCTTTTTCCTCTATTTTTTCCTCTGAATCTCCCCTCTCCTGTGGCCTTCTCTTCCATTATTCATATGAAACAGTCACAGACATTGTCTCTAATCACCATTTGTAGGACAAACCTGTTTGATATTCTGCCGTACTAAACTTATTTTACACTCCAGTCTTGTCTCTTTCTTCTATTCCCCCACACTATAAAAAAAAACATTATATTTTATCCGGCATACAGAGGTTTTTTTTTTTTTTTTTAGTTAATTAGTTAGTTAGGGGAACTAAAGCTGTCTTTACCCAGACAAGTTAAGGTTGGCCTAAGGAGGTTCTCTCTTTATTTGGGGACAAAATGAAAATGTGTCATTTTGGTGAGATTTTAGATTTTAGTATGGATCTAATCACCATACAGACCAAAAAAAAAAAAAAAAGGAAGAAGAAAGTGCTGTTAATAAGTTAAAAAAAAATGTGCAGCTGTACATTAAATTGAGTGACGTTTCTTCAGTAATTTCTTTACTTCACCTATATAGGGCAGAAAGAAAGAAAGAAAGCATTAGAAGACTGTAGTGATGACTACTGAAAATTCAGCTTTAGTTTAAAAAATAATATTGTTATGCTTTAAAACAATGTTTTAAAACGTTTTGAAATAATGCTGTTGATAATGGGAAAAAAACATTACAAAATATACTTTTTTTGTTTATTTATAAACATTCCTAAACTTTCGTAAAGATATAATTACAGAAGAAACAAGACATTAAGATGTGTTTTCAGAGACTGTGTATCTTGAATACAAATTTTCTCAACCCACTGGGAAATAATTTGCACTTGTTTAAAGCATAAACCAAATATAACTTTTGCAGTTTTGCATCTTAATTTATTGTTTTAGGGATCTTTAATTTTTTTCTGGAAACACAACAAAGTGTATGCATCTACATTAAACTATTGCACCACTATTACACAAGAATTCTCTCATTTAAAAGCTCAATTTGGCATCTGATTATAACACCAGACATATGTTTTTTTATTCCTTGGCAAGAAATTATTAACTGAAACACCCTCCAAAAAAAAAGTAAACTGGCTAAACAAAATAGTGTCACTAAAACCATTATTTAGGCTGTAGCTATAAGAACCCTAAAATCTCATTATGCTTCATGTTGCTATTTCTCAATGCCTTTCTACAATCACAACTCCTCTTCCCTTTTCTCTCGCTTCTCCTTTGACGTGTATAATCAGTGTTGGTGTGTTGCTGCCTTAGGTTTCAATCAGTGGGAGGTTGTTTAGCATTTGCACGCTCTGCTGAAGGGCGAACACACACATGCACACAGACACACACACACACACACACACACACACACACACACACACACACAGCTGCAAATATAGGCCTTCTGCATCTTGACTGAGCTAACTAAGATTAATGGTGTGGCTGGTCATGATTAACTGTGTGTACCTGTGTATATACGTACGCAGTTGTGTGTATGTGAATACCTCTGGCCCACACAGCTGTACTCACACACACTAATGTGTCTTACTCCGTGGAGGGACATACAGAGTGTCTTTGCTTAGCTGAGTAGTCGCAGCGTGATCTTCAAGAGAGCAGAGGGGCAGGAAGTGCAAGTCATTACGGATGTGCAACAGCGCTAAACCTGCTATCCGCCCACTCTCCCGACAGACAGCTCATTAACGGGGGGCGTGTGCGGCCGCGTGTGTGCATGTGTGCGTGCGCGCGGAAAGAGAGCTCATTAACAGGGCGCTGTCCATAAGATCATTAAAATCAAACTCTCTCAGCAGGTGGCCAGTCAGTGCCAAGACCCCTCATTATCACCTGCTAGAGGAGCTCTGCTGTGAGCTGTCAAACAGACAGGAGGATCTGGCAACCGAGGACCTCACTGCTCCACTCATCAGCCTGAAACATAAGTGTGCCCCTAGCACAGCAGAAAACCAATTGCTGTGCCAGTGTTTGTGTGTTTGCTGTCAACATTAACTGCATTAGGCCTAATATGTTTCCTCGGTGAGTGCTGGGGTTCACATTCATCAGGCTGGTTCAATGTGAACTTTGACAAAAAACATATTTTAATGTACATACAAATGGGGAGAATTAAACTGAGAGGTGGTGAGGTGAGAAAGAGGGTCTGTTCTAATGCCTAGTGAGCTACCATGCTATCTACATAGAAAGCATTCTAACTAACTGAAATTCAAGTCAAACTGTAAGTCTAGAGACAGATTCGAAGAACACTGTTAAGAATAAAACTCTTCTTAACTGTCATTTTCTTCATATTTTCTAACTCCAGTTACGAATATTTAGAATATTTATAATAAGGTCTCATTTGTTAACATTGGGCAATATATGATGAACTTGTGCAGTTTTATACTACATTTTTATAAATGTATTAATATTTGTTAATGAAAACACAATTGATCATATTAATAAACAGTGAATTTAAAAAAGTTTTTATAAATGTTGAAATTAACATTAACATTAATACACACTGTACATTCTTAGTTCATGATATCTAATGTAATTAATGTTAACAAAAAAAAAAACTTATTGAAAAGTGTTACCAAATACTTAGTATTTTTGAAAAAACAATCTTAAGCATTTTCTTATCTAGACAAATCTAAATACAAAAAAAAAAAATTATAATTCTTGGAAAGGATTTCTTAAAAATCCTCAGAAATACATTCTTACATTTAGGATAACCTCCCGTCTTTAAAAAGCCCTATTACGCCCCTTTGTACAATATCTAAAAGGACCTCAGATGATGCCAACCCTGAAACAACATACAGAACTAACAAATAGGGATGGGCGATATATAATTGTGTTAACAAGTAGCTTGTTACATTAGTTTAGAAAACTCTGTAGATACTTGGTAGTTTAGCTCACTACATTGTGGCCATCTTGAATTCCAATTTTCTGAGCTCATTGCAATGCATTCTGAATGTAGTGCTAAATTTGAGGCCAAAACACGGTAGCTAATAAGGCAGATATATGCTATCTAGAGAGCAGGATAGAGATGGACACAGGGACACATGGGCAACCTGGAAAGCAGAATTAGGTGACAAATAAAGTAAAGCAGCAACTGAAATGCAGTGTGTGTTTTCAGAGCGAGGAGGAATGAGGGATGGAATAGAGGACAGAGGAAACTTGTACAGATGAAAGATGAACTCCATTACAAAGAAATAGACCAGAGCTTCTCTCTGTATTTCTGTAATATTTTAGCTCAGATATTTATTATGCTCCCGAGGCCCCTGGTCATAAAACCACACACACACATAGAGGGGGGACTTTTGCATTATTTCAACAGAAAAACCTGTGACTTTTCTAACTACAGTCCAGTTTAACCAGACACTAAATGTGTGGAAAATTAGGTGTACAGTATTTAAATAAAAAATGTTGTCTTTCCTAGAAAGCACATGCCTCCTTTCTAAAAAATTTTTTTAAAAAAATAGTATCATTCTAGACTTTGCTTTATTCAAATAAATGTTTTTTTTTGTTGTTGTATTCATCAAAGAATCAGAAAACAAAAAAACAAAACAAAAAAGACAACCATTTTCAACACTGATAAGACATTTCTTGAGCACAAATCAGCATATTTGAATTATTTCATACATAAAGGATCATGTGACACTGAAAACTGGAGAAATTCCCTTGCATCACACAGGAATAAATTACATTTTTAAATATATTAAAATAGAAAACAGTTGTTTTACATTGTAATAATATTTTACAATATGACTGTTTTACTGCATTTTTGATCAATTGGTGCATTTTGATGCATTTTGATCCTTGTTGAGCATAAGAGACTTCTTCCAATTTTTTATTATTATTTTTGAATAACTACACTCTGCAAATTACATTCAGCATAGACTTGGTTTTCCTCCATGTTACCTGATTTGGATAATAACTAGTGAATTGCCGAAAGTAGCAAAGCAAAGCAAACAGCATGTGAAAATAAACAACACTATCAGCAAAGCACAATTCTTAGTGAATCCGCCCCATACAGTTAAGCTCTCAGTGCACATAACCACATAAGAGGAAAGCACTTCTGCGGATGCACACACTCCAGCCAAAGCCCAGAGAGCGGTGAAAGAGAGCAGCAGTGGAGCTCACAGTAGAGATAAAGAGCCACGGACACATGGAGGGGTTTTCAGACAACACAGAGCTGAATTGAATCGGAGTGTGTCAGGCTGAGTGATGTATACAACAGCACGCGTTCTCTACAGATGCACTATTGATTAGCAAAACACATCAAAGGGCTTCCTAGCAAATGTTGGTTATTTTAACATAAGCACGTGAAACTCTGTCGCTCATTAGCAGGCAGGACCCGTGCTACTGTTTGCACACTTCGCTGTTCAGCCTAAATGAGAAAATTAATGAGCACGAGACCCACCGCTAGCTTCAAACACACACCTGGAAATACACATATGAGCACCTGGGTATGCACACTCATACATGCTTCCGCCTTCCTTTATTTGATTTTAAAGCTCTCTGTAGAACTTTTAAATGAATAAATTTGACCTTCTCCATCTCTCGAACCTAACGTAACCTACCTTTTATTCATTCCATCCCACAAGCGAAGAGACGTGCATAATCTATAGACTGGAAAATCACGGTAACAGCATCTTAAGATTTTTGAGTTCAACGTTTTTGTTTATTTATTCCAAGTAAACTCAAAAGACTCACTATTTGATCCGACATGTGTTTTATACAGTAGCTCAAACATGTAGGAACAGTTCACACAAAAATGAAAATATGCTGAAATTTCACTAACCCTCAGGCCATTCAGGTGTAGATGAGTTTTTCTTTATAGGGACAGATTTGGAGAAAATTAACATCTCATCACTTGCTCACCGTTAGGCTAGATCTTCTGCAGTGAATGGGTGCCACTGGAGGAACAGTTATTATGAATTATGGACTATTTTGTCCAGAAGTAAAGGTTTACAATGAAAATGCATTAACACACAGTTTTTCTTCACAATATGTTAATTGATAGAGTGGATCCATGTGGATTATTTGTGAATTACTGTGATGTTTTTATTAGCTGACTGAACTTTCATTCTTATGCCATCCATTCACTGTGGAATATCTACTGATGAGCAAATGATGTAATGCTAAATTTTTACAAACTCACTAAAAAACAAATCTGAAGAACTTGAGGCTTTAAACTTTGTTTACCATTAGTGGCACGGTTTTTCTATCAGACATGACAGATGCATGACTGCTTTGTCACAAGACAGCCGCTGGTCTGTTAGGGAATGAATGTCATGACATAATGAATGCCAAGAACATATGCTAAGACATTTATGTCTTTCTCAAAAATTAAAAAATTCCAGTATATTCCAGTAGCCATCTGTGCAAAAAAAAGTGATTTTAATCTTAATGAATTAGATTTCCTAACTGAGCTCACTGCAATGGTCATGTCATGATAATAAGACTCCTTGTTTAACAAATGGCTGAAAGTTGAATGTGTCAATAACTGCACATTCTGAAAATGCTCACATTTGCTACTTGCAAGAAATAGGTTCTGTGCGTCTGCTGGTAAAGTCAATTTTACACTTTCAGGTGCCCTAAAAATTATCACTGGCATGTTTATGCTACCTGAAAGTGTCAAATTGACCAATATTACATACACTTATGTGCCATTATTAAAATTCTGATAAGCTGATATTAATTTTCATCTTATGACCAACAACCATTACGTTCAATAATAAAATTCTATATGATTTTGTCTTATTAAATAATATTTAAAAAAATGGGTGATTAGGCAACGTTCACACGAAGCCAGAGCTTTCTCTATCCAATAATTTTTTCCTCGTCTCAAGAAATATCTGCATCCACATAAAACCACAAAACAATGTAGTATACATGCCAGACCAGTATGTGACATAATATTTCAACAAATAACATTACAAAACCTCAAATATCAGCTGATATCTGATGTGGTACTGATACATCGTGCATCCCGAAAATAAAAAAATATTCTGGATTTTAAAAAATTATAATTCTTTCAATGGCCAACACAATCACATGACAAAACTATTTTACAATGCAGTGATTCTTACAACATGATCCGTACTCAGTAGATCGATCATAAGCAAATTGCATGAAATCGGATAAATGAGACACAAATTCAAACAAATTAGCCACCAGTTCACCAAAACATAAAATATTTCCAAATTGGCATTAGAGTGTGTTACAATGGCCATCAGTAGAGAAATATGTTTTTGCCCCCCGATAATGTAGTTACAGCCTCTACCCAGTAGGGGAAAAGTATTCAAATCTAACCAGCCAAACTCTGTCCTCTTGGTTTGATTCATGCAGTAGTGTACATAGGAGATTTCTGTAGACTCTGAGAGGCCAGAATCCACAGTAAGTACACAGCCACAAAGCCCCGGAGGTATAAATAATAGATGGAAAAACCCAAGCAATACCAGTTTATGTGGAAGTGTAGAGCTGTTTGGATGCGGAGCACTCTCCACATTACACCAATTACTGCCTCATCTTCATGTAATCGCTCGCTGATGCTATCTATTTGGGAAAGATTAAAGGGGAAATTCCAGATAAGAGGGGGAAAGGGAGCGAAGTGGAGGTAGAGAGATGGGAAGCGTCTCTGTGAGGGGCTTTACTACTCAGTTTTACCCACAAGACTCAATTTGACAAACTTTTAGCCCCACGCACAGTGTAACTGTCAGTGAGGATTGAAAAAGGGGAGACATAGTGCGTTTGACAGTCTACACATGCCGTTTGGCAGTTGAATGCGATTATCTTGTGATAACATTTCTTAGGTCCAACAGCTCTGAGCAGAGGGAATGAATGGAAGCTGCCACGTCCGTTTACGCTGCAGGGTGAGGAGAAGTCAGGCAGGACAGCAAATATAAGTGAAGCACTGAGATAAATTGAGTAAATAGAGTAGGCTGCATGAGAGAGAGAGATAGTGCCTACTGTATTTCCAGAGAAATAGAGCAGGTCAAAGTTCAAGAGCTAAACCTGGTATGATGATAACAGAGGGAGTATGATAAGAGATGCCTGCAGCGGCGATCAACATGGGGACATATTCCTGCTGACCCCTGCCAGAAGGCAGATGTGTGCTGCCAACTCACAACCATTAGTAACAACACAGTGATGGAGAAACGAGCATGAATGATCCGGTGTGTGTTCACTGCTGTGTGTGAGACTGATAGTGCCAGGGATACAGAGTGTGAGTCTATCAGCTAAACTTGACACAACCTCCATTTGGGGACAAATGAGAACATCCTCAGTTGGAAAAAAGTTTCACACATGTTCATAAACTAAATAATATCTGTTGGAAATCATAAAAAATCTGAGTTTCAATGTTTTTTAGACAATTCATTCTTCATGACTTTTTGTCACTAGTTGTTCTTGATTACTAGACAATCATTTTTATGTTTTAAGAAGACTTTTTTATCTCACACAGAGCCAATGAATGAAATTTAGATATTTGTTTTAATCATATGAAACAGCCTTGTGTATTTATTTGGCCATGGTCTATTATGCATTGCTCACCAAGGCTGTCTGAATGTAATCATAAATACAGCAAAATCAGCTTATTTTTTATATTTAAAAATATTAGGAAATGTAATTTATTCCTGTGTTTTTCTGAATCATTGCTCCAGCCTTAACAGTACAAAATCACTCTAATTTGATGATTTGCTGCTCTTCAGTTGTGTTACTTAATATTTTTGCGAAAACAGTGATACATTTTTTTCAGGATTTAAAAACCGAAATAATAAGTGACATTAATGTCTTTAATGTAATTTAATGTCATGTCTTTGCTGGATAGAAGCATTTAAAAAAAAAAAACTACTGGCCTTAAACTGAACTCACTGACATGTTTTTCATCAAAACCAAAAAAAGCTAAGAAAAAGTAATTAAATTAAACAATCATAGACAGTTCCGGCTCTCTTTTTTCTAGTTTCATTTAATAAATGCAAGTGATCCCCAGAAGGCACTTGGTTTACACAATCCCCATTGTTAAAGCAGACATGCACACAGTTTCTGCCAATCTCATGTTAAGCTTGAGTACCTACAGAGTAGTACTGCATCTGCCATATCTCCGGAGAGTTTTAGTTTCATCAGATTTATGAAAGACAGATAGAGCTTACTCTCCTCTCTGAAAACAGTCGAGCTCCTGTAGGAATGCTGTGGGGGGAGCAAGCACATAAAACTTTTGCATAGCGATCATCTGCAAGCTGTGACATCGATATAAATAAAACTGAATTTATTTACTTAAATTACCTACGGCTAACATATTAATGAATGAAGCATGCTTGACAGGCTTTCTCTTGCTCTCATTCTGGTTGATGTGTGTGCACACTCTTTCTGGAGAAGTACCCATACAAGGAATCCACAAATAAAAATAACTTTCCTGAAGGAGTGTTTACTTTAGAAAAGGCCTTTCCATTTTAATTAATCAAACATATGGATCAGATGTGAGTAATACAATAGTTTGTTAGTTCTTTAACGTGACTCAATGGTAATGTCAAGCAGAAGTTTATTTTGAATCAGATGAGCCATTAACTCAACAGGGAGTTGAGTCGCTGGGGCTATTAACACCCACCCACAAGGAAACAGCACTTACAACTGAATGTAGTCATAGTGAGACGTGCATTAAGAGCGTTTCTAATGGACCCTAAGAAAAAGACCTCCCGCTGACTTGTGCTGGGAATGCGGATGATCGATATACTTGGCAAGATGTGTTTATTAGTACAAAAGAGCTTGAGAGGAAATCCAGGGGGATGCTGCCCTGTCAGATTCGTCCGTTCAAATAAAACTGCTATTCAATAAACCAATCGTACACTACAGTCCTAAACCAATCAAATTTCTCCCAGCTTCAGACTTCAACGGCAGTCCTTCAGAGAAATCTGTCCAAATGATCAATCCATCAGTCAGAGATTTCTGCTTTCAATGGCCTACAGAGCACTCTGTTGCAGCCACTGAGGCGTAAAAGCTCTTGGGGTCATCGGCAATAAAGTCCTCATCAGTCTCCCAAAGACCCTTCAGAATTTAAACCAGTCAAATTGAATTATAGGCTCTGCTTGCCTGCACCTCAGCCAATCAGAGTCACTCACAGTGTTGTGAGGGGCGGGTCCTATTTGACTCCACTGGTGCTATTTTCATTCAATTTTCATATCTCCTACTGTCTATTACAAATCAGCCTAAACAAAGTGCACAGAGCTCTGCGCCAGCTGCTCAGCCTGCTTTTGCAAGAATGGCATTTATCAAACTATCAGCAGAACTGTCTGGATGGAGTGTGCATATTGATCTGTGTTTTCCTGTCTCTCTTCTTTGCCTCTCACCCCAAGCGTCCCTCATCGTGTTGTCAATCTGTCATCACAGCAATTTCAGCAGTGAACAAACGTGCTGGATGCATAATTCACTCCAACTCATCGACATCTGCCCCTTACTGCATAGTTGAGACCGCAATAAAGAGTGAAAATGTGAATAGTTGCATTAAGAAGCTATGGATACCTGACCTGACCTTTAAAAATGACTCTCTAGGTGTTAACTGCTATTTCTTACTGGAGAAAAAAAAAGTTTCTGATGCTCACCATGGCTATTTTTATTTTATCCAAAAACAGTAACAATAGTAAAATATTATTACAATTTAAAATAACTGTTTTCTATTTTAAAATGTATTTTATTCTTGTGGATGCAGAGATGAATATTCAGCAGCCATTACTCAGAAATCATACTAATATACTGATTTGCAGCTCAAGCAATGTATAATTCTCAATTTTGTCAGTTGTGAAGTTTCATATTTTATTCAATTATACTGAAATTCATGATACATTCTTTCAGGACTCTTTAATTAACAGAAAGGTCAAGTGAACAGCATTTATATAACAGTGTTACTTTCACTTTTGATCAATTTAATTTGTCCTTGCTGAAAAAAAAGTATTAATTTCCTTACAAAACTGAAACGTCTGAAAAAAAAGAGAAATAGAATGAAAGTAGCACAAATATATTGCAGTGGATTTCAGTCAACTACATGTTTGAGCTCATTATATAATATTTGCCTGTTCAGCACTGCATTTGACCAGTCATTACAAAGTAATCCTGAGAGCCATGTAGCAAAGTGCAAAATAAAAGTGCATAAGAAGTGAAGACAAAGAGCTCACGGTCCAGTCGTCAGAGCAGATATGTGGTCCCAGTACCTCTCATTATCACTGTCACTGATACAGACAGCTCAGGATATCTTTAGTTCATGTGTCTGCATCCCATAATCCTCTGCTCCACCAGTTGAGTTTAGATCAAGACTGTTTGGGATGTGACTCTGAGCTCTTACAATTAAAAGGAAATGACTTACAATTAGAAAGAGACACAATGTGTAGAAGATATGAGATCATGAAAGTTCATTAAATAGGAAAGAAATGCTAATTCCGCCAGCATTTACAGAGCCTCATGCAGGTTCATACTTGTGTGACTTTTGTTCTTCTGTGGAGCACAAAAGATGAATTTTCAAACAACATCATGACCACTCAATAAAATTAAATGAATGAGGACATTTCAAAAAAGCAGCATAAAGGTCAGTTATGACTTGTAAATTATATCCCAGGTGATCTTCTGAACTATCAGCATCTATTCACTTACTCCACTTTAGCTCTTATTTTTGTATTCATTTTTAGAGATGTCTGATTCATAAATTATCTTTTGAATGAATTGTTTGATCCTGCTGTTCACAAAAACGAATGAGTCACTGAACCAATGATTTGGTTCTCAAGCTTAATGGAGAGGAAGAGTATCAACATTAATAGTGTTATTAACCAGTGGATTATAGTCTGTTTGTCGCAGAAAACTACTGTATGACTAAAAGCATGGAATGCAAATCTAAAATCATATTCATAACTTTAGTTCTATTGTATTTGAAAGCATTAATATGTTAAAAGGGGGATTAAATGCTCGTTTTCACTCAATCTCCTGTTAATCTTGAGTACCTATAGAGTAGTACTGCATCCTTCATAACTCCAAAGTCTTTAGTTTTATTATATTCATGAGAGAAAGATAGTCTGTACCGATTTTTCCCGGAAAAACACGACCGACTGGAGGCGTCACGTGTGGGCGGAGCTAAAGAATCACAAGCGCGAGTAGGCTTTTGCGTTGAGAGCGTTTGGAAACTGTGACACCGTGAGGAAAAAACCAACCAAAACAAACCATGGCTAACAGTTAGATTCAGCGTATATTTATGATCCAGAATCAGATCCAGAGGCTGAAATTGAACGAGAGCAGCAGCAGCAACGACTCGCTCCGAGCAGGGCTCGAACCCGGGTCTCGCATGGGAGGGGACGCACTAACAAGGAGGCAGAGATATTTGAAGCAGTTTTACTCACCGCCTGCGGTTCCAACACACGATTGTGGCCCTTTTTCGTTGGGATTGCATCATCCTTAAGAAATAAACGATATGCAAATCCGTCGTCAAACTGGGCTTTGTTTGTAAAACAAGCATTTTAGAAATGCAGGGAACAAACACAAACACTTGCACAACTCCGTTGATGCTCTGTAAAAATAAACTCCATCCACTGGTCCCTTAATGCTGTTTTTTTTTGGTAATCTGTGCAGGGCTGTCTTGCCCTGGCAACCAAAAAACACACTTCTTTTGTGACTTTTCGCGACGCTCTCGCTCTGAGCCTCTGATCAGTGAAGTCTGTTGTGCTCTCAGTGATCTGTTATACGGGAGCGCGCACTCTTCCGGCAGACGTGCCCTCAGGACCCATATAAGGAAATTCCGCTCCATCTAACGTCACACAGAGCCATACTCGAAAAAAACTTTCCGAAACTTGTGACAAACCAGAAGGAGTATTTTTGGAACAGAAATACTCCTTCAAACGTACAACTTAATTTTTTAAACTTTGTCCATGTTTAGCATGGGAATCCAACTCTTTAACAGTGTAAAAAACTCAGTATGCATGAAATAGCATTTCACCCCCACCCCCCCCCCCCCCCTTTAAGAGATTATATATATTTTTTATTTAAGAATTCTGAAAAAGTCTCAATGTTGTTTGCAAAAAAATATTAAGCAGAACAATTGTTTTCAACACTGATAATAATAATAATGGTTCTGTATGTTTCTTGAGCAGCAAAGCAGCATATCAGCATACTGAAGGATCATGTGACACTGAAAACGGGAGAAATTATGCTGAAAATTCAGCTTTGCATCTCAGGAATAAATAAAAAATTGAAAATACATTTAAATAGAAAACTGTTTTTTTTTTTTTTAAATCGTAATAATTTTTCAGAATATTACTGCTTTTACTGCATTTTTTTATGTGCAGCCCAGGAGACTTATTTTTGAAAACATTAAAAAAAAACGTACCGATTCCAAACCTTTGAATGGTATTGAAGCCTCTTTTTTAATTCAAACTGCATGGAAAAGAGTGAGAAGTAAATTTTTTAAAAACATCTCCTTTAATGTTTTTAGGTAAGAAGAAAGTCACACGGGTTTGGAGAAAATGATGACAGATGACAAAACGATTTATTTTTGGGTGAACTAATCCGTCAGATGTGAAATGACATAATTCTGTGTCTCTACTCAGTGTATTTAAAAAGATCCTGACAAGATAGCCCTGAAACATCCTGAAATGACAAAATGACCTAATCCTACCTGCACACATACACACCAGACAGACTCAAATGTTTATATACACCCTCCTGCACAGCTGGAAGAATGGAGTATTATCCTGCAGAAACATCCCTTATTAATTCCACAGCATTCAGCAGTCACAGTGATCACTCACAGATGGGATGGAAGAAGACAGCAAAGCTGAGACCTTCACCAGCTCTCTGTCTAACTATCGCACATGAATGCTAAATAAGAGCAGACAGCCAACATGGTTTGACATTTACCCTTCCTCTGAATTTCAATCATTACTGTTGACATGAGCTTCAGAAGGTCTGTGCCAACAAAACGAGTTCACTAGAGATGTTTCTCAGATTTCTCCAGAGAGAAAGCTACGGGACACGCTGACTCATGTTCAGCTAACTCGCATTTGTTAGAAACAGCAGCAGTGATTCTGTACAAAAATAGTATTTGTATAGTATCATTAGAAAAACAAGCACAATAACAAGAGTAACAAAACATTTATTTGTCAGTCTGTTGTGTAAAGATTGGCTAGAAAGAGAATTAACAACAATGTGCTGCAAAGAAAATACTTTTCCTGGATTTGTTTTACTAAGTTTTGTATAGATACAAACTTTAACAGCTTAAAAAAAGAATTTGCAGCTGTTGTCAAGGAAAAAAAAAAACTGGACAAGTTGTCAACAGCATTATGTTGCCACACAATATGCGGTTAGTTTGAGAATCTATAGCCTGTTATAGGAATACAGCTATTTTCTTTTTGGTTTAACTCTACCATCCTTCTATTACTAGTATTTATTTATTTATTTTTTATAACAAAGGGAAATTATAAAACAGGAATATTATTTTTCAGTAAAGAAACCACAGAAATATGCAAAATATGGACTTTGACTCAAACTACTGTACTTTATACTCCTACTGTTTAAAAGTTTGGGGTCAGTATGAGTTTTTGGTCACATTTTAATTAAAGGTACAATTCTTACCATAAACAAACCATTAACTACGACTTTACCTCAACTCCTAGTTGCAAGAATGCATTAATCTGATCAAAAGTGACAGTATTTATAATGTTTTATATATGTGTGTGTGTGTGTGTGTGTGTTAGTGTGTGTGTGCGTGTGACCCTGGACCGCAAAACCAAGTCTTAAGTGTCAATTTTTTCGAAATTGAGATTTATACATCATCTACAGGATCAGACAATATTTGGCAGAGATTTTTGAATATTCTTTTTGAATATCTGGAATCTGAGGGTGCAAAAAAATATATATATATTGAGAAAATCACCTTTAAAGTTGTCCAAATTAATTCTTAACGATTTGGTATATTTATGATAGGAAATTTACAAAATATCTTCATGGGGCATCTTTACTTAATATCATAATGATTTATCAATAATTTTGACCCATACAATGTTTATTTTGGCTATTGTAAAAAATATACCCCATCGACTTAAGACTGGTTCTGAGGTCCATATTCTTGAAGGATCATGTGACACTAAAGACTGAAGAATTGCCGCTAAATTTGGCTCTGCCATTGCAGGAATAAATTACATTTTAAAATACATTCAAAACTAATCAATCAGATGTGGCATCAATATTATGACAATCAGATTATCATAATATTTCAAAATATTACTGTTTGTATTTCCTTTTTGAATATTATAAGCGTAGCCTTGGTGAGCATTAAAAAATAGCCCTTTAGTTAGTCTCCACTACATGTACTTGCTTATGGGACAATAATACAGATGAAATGAAGCAAAAGTCTAAAGTTTCAGATTCTTCTAAACTCCTCAACTCCAAACCACTGAGTTTAACAACAAAACAAAAAATCCTTCAGACACTTTAAATGCCAAGATTTTGCTATTCAGTGTCTGCTGTGTCATTCTGAATGATCTCTATGTACAGAACATACACATGGATACCAACAAATTTACATCAAAGCAGCTGTCTCCATGGTAACACTCCACCACTTACACAGACTGTCTGTATCAGCATGACCTTGTGTGTCATCTTAAGTCACCTGTTCCTCTATGTATTTTCCTTCCTCTTATTCTCTGCTCGTCTGTTCCAACAACTTAATCACATTCTTATCTATCCATAATTCATGACAGTTATTAGACTTTGTATTTGGTCTGTTATACTAAGCAAGCACAAACAATACAACTAATTTACCAACATCAAAATGCCTTGGCATCAGTTCCCTCAGAGAGAGGAGTATACAGGAAATTAATCAAATTTAGCTTTTTCTAAAGATTACTGTTATAAACCTGAGCTGTGTCCAGAAGGTAAAGGGAGAGATGTTTCTACAATGTATTACAATATTTTCAGTGTTTCTCAGAGGGCAGACTTCATGTATAACTTTGAAATAATTGTGCTTCATATAACATTATCCAGAGAAATGAGCATAAATGATAAATCCCCTGTGATGTTTGAACAGGCCACCAGGGCACCATACAGAATTTATTAAAGAATTTGCTGATTTTCTATCAGAGTTGGTGCTGGCTGCAGATAAGGTTTTAATTGTTGGTGATTTTAATGTCCATGTTGTTAATGAAAAAGATGCATTGGCATCAGAATTCATAGACATCCTGAAATCTGTTGGGGTTAGACAACACATGTCAGGACCTACTCATTGTTGAAATCATACTTTAGATTTAATATTGTCACATGGTATTGATGTTGATGGTGTTGAAATTATGCAGCCAAGTGATGAAATCTCAGATCATTATTTAGTTTTGTGCAAACTTCATATAGCTACTGTGCAACTGTAAATTCTAATCCGTGATACAAGTATGGTAGAAATATCACTTCTACCACAAAATTATCTTCCTGATTTATCTCAATTACTTAGCATATCCAAAAAGTCAGAACAACTCGATAATGTAACTGAAACTATTAACTCTCTTTTCTAGCATTTTAGATACGGTTTCTCATTTACGCTTAAAGACGATTAAGGAAAAGGACCACACTCTCAGGTATTTCGTATTGCTTGGCGGGAAAGTATGCTATCCCACAGAAAAAACATAACCCAAGGCTTTTATTCAATACAGTGGCTAAATTAAGACAAGACCACAGGAAACAGATGATTCTTCTGCACAATCTGACTTTGCTGCAGCCTGGAATTGAACTGCTAGTTTCGTCTGGTCAGAGGAGAACTGACCCCCCGACTGAGCCTGGTTTCTCCCAAGGTTTTTTTCTCCATTCTGTCACCGATGGAGTTTTGGTTCCTTGCCGCTGTCGCCTCTGGCTTGCTTAGTTGGGGGCACTTAAAGGGTTAGTTCACCCAAATATTAAATTTATGTCATTAATGACTCACCCTCATGTTGTTCCAAGACCTCTGTTCATCTTCGGAACCCAGTTTAAGATATTTTAGATTCAATCCGAGAACTCTCAGTCCCTACATTGAGGCTGTGTGTACGGTATACTGTCCATGTTCAGAAAGGTAAGAAAAACATCTTCAAAGTAGTCCATGTGACATCAGAGGGTCAGTTAGAATTTTTTGAAGCATTGAAAATACATTTTGGTCCAAAACTAGCAAAAACTATGACTTTATTCAGCATTGTCTTCTCTTCCATGTCTGTTGTGAGAGAGTTCAAAACAAAGCAGTTTGTGATATCCGGTTTGCGAACGAATCATTCGATGTAAATGGATCTTTTGAACCAGTCTAAATCGTTTGAAACGGTTCGCGTCTCCAATAAGCATTAATCCACAAATGACTTAAGCTGTTTACTTTTTTAATGTGACTGACACTCCCTCTGAGTTAAAACAAACCAATATCCCGGAGTAATGCATGCACTCAAACAGTACACTGACTGAACTGCTTTGAAAAGAGAACTGAAGATGAACACCGAGCCAGATAATGAGCGAACCATTGAATCATTCTTGAATCAATCAATCCTAAAACGGACAGGAAGCCAGTGTAGTGAAGCTAAGACATGGGTAAAATGCTCATACTTTTTAATCCTACTTTTTAATGGTGCTTTTTGTGCATTTAAGCGTTTGACGCAAATTTGGGTCTGCCGCCCGAAATTTTTTTACTTTGGTGTCAATTTGCGCCGCGTTAACCAATCAGGAGCCTGCTCAGGAGTCACTCATGCAACATGGAGGAATGACTGATGTTGGCAGTAAGCAGTAAGCAGTCAACTGGAGCTAACGTTATATGACAAAAGTTCATATTTCTATAGAGACAGGAATAAAAAGGACCTATATATAAAAAACTTATTAATAGATTAATTGAATAAAGGCCAAAGATAAGAAACGTTTCGTTTTACCCAAAACTAATTATATTTTATCTTGAACCACTAAAGAGACATCAGAGCCAGCGGCAAATGTGAGAAGGTCTAGTCGAGGTGAGGCTGCATGAATTACACTTTCAAACTCCTTACGTGGCAGTTAGGGCTTGACTTTAGCCAATAGTCTCAGTTGAAAAAAACTGGCTTTTACAACAGAACTAATCTGTTTTTCAAATTTAAAAGCACTATTAGAAAATCACACTGAGATTCTTGGTAAATGGATGAACATACAAACCTAAATTACCAAGTGCATCTACACAAGCACTTAAATCACCAGGACAACCAAACACAACAATCTCAGTCTTATTTTCATTAAGACAAAGAAAGTTCTGATCCAGCCATATTTTAAATCTCTCAGGCAATTAAGTAATGACAGAAATGAAGCTTTGTCATTTGTTTTGACAGTCAAATAAATGTGTACATCATCTGCATAACAGTGGAAGGTGATATTGTGCTTTCTAAAAATATACCACAAGGGCAGCATATACAAAGAAAACAACATAGGGCCCAATACTGACCCTTGAGGGCCGCCACAAAAAAGAGGGGCTGCAGATGATGAAAATTCCCCAAGGTGAACAGAAAAACTTTTGTCTGCCAAATACAAGTGAAACCATTTAAGGACTATGCCCTTAATGCTGACACACTGTTCAAGCCTAGATAAAAGAATAGAGTGGTTGACCATATCAAAGGCCACTGTCAAATCCAAAAGGACTAAAACAGCAGAGTTACCAGAGTCCACAGTTAAAAGAATATCATTAGAAACTCTTAAAAGAGCAGTTTCTGTACTGTGACCAGACTGAACATTTTCATAAATACTAAATTCATCTATAAATGATTGAAGTTGATTAAAAACAACTCTCTCCAAGACTTTCAGTAATAAGGGGAGTTTAGATAGGTCTAAAATTAGACCAAATGGAAGGATCCAAGATTTTCTATTTTAGTAATGGTTGCACAACGGCATGTTTAAAAACAGCTGGTACACACCCTGAGCTGAGAAATGTATTAACCAAAGATACAACACTTGGCCCAACAGTGTCAAAGACATCTTTAGTCAAGCGTGCAGGATTACTGTCAAGGGGGCAGTTTGCAGGACGTAGCTGTTAAACTATGTCAGAAAGACAGGAGAATGTAACCGGCTCAAACTGCTGAAAGACAACTGGGCAAAAGGAAAGATCAGGGGAATTACTGATAACCGTGATGGGTGGAAAACTAAGACCAGCAGTTTTGTCCACAATTTACATACTGCATCCTGCATAATTTCGAACGAGGTTTTTAGTTAATATTTAGATTTTTATAATAAAATTTAGTGTAGGGATGTATAATATGGTTATGAGAATATGTGCCTTATACAGGTAGACAGTTATAAACAGCCAAAATGTTAATATTAGGCATACTTATAAGCAACTAGTCAATAGTGAGAACTGGTCTCAATACTAAAGTTTTACCTATTTTTTTAAGTAGAAAGAATGAAGTATTTTCTTGGAAAATGTAGTGTCACATGATCCTTCAGAAATCATTCTGATATGCTGATTTGCTGCTCAAAAACATTTCTAATTATTATTAATGTTAAAAACAGCTGTTTAATGTTTTTGCTGAAACCTTGGTGTATTTTGTTTCAAGATTCTTTGATGAATAAAAATTCCAAAAGGACAGCATTTATTTGACATAGAACTCTTTTGTAACATAATAAATGTCTTTTGATCAAATTATTATTTTATTTTATTAATTACTGATTCCAAAATTTAAACTGTAGTTACATTATAGCCAGAGTGGAATTACTAAAGGAATTTTCATTTGTTATGAAACACTAAACTCAGCTGATATTGAAACATATGTAACTGTAAATGTTGAAAGAAGGACAACTTGCCACCCTTGCATCATTTAGACAGCTTTGTTAATTATAGCAAGAAGGCTTCTTTAGTTGCATTGCATTGTGCCGATCGCTCGAGTGTAGAGGCATGGTGAGAGTTCATCCTGGGTTGACTCGCAGAGACCTGGTCCCAGAGAGCCCTGAACCCAGTGAAGTGTGTACAAGCTGGATTGCTAAAACACAGACACATCTGCCCTGCCAGCAGAGCCACTTAGTGGGATCATACCATTTCAGAACAGCTCTCCTTCCTCTGAGAGAAGGTCGAAACAAGCCTTGTGTTCTTAAAGGGGTCATATAATGCCACATGCACTTTTACAAGTTGTTTGAACTGAAATGTGTGTTGGCACAACCACCTTATAATTATAAAAATCCACCAAGTTTTTTTTTTTTTTTTGTAATCTCGTTAAAAGTTTACCCCTTTCTCAAATCGAGCTGTCTGACCATGTGACGTCACACGGTCATAGGCCGCTCCCACGATTGTTTGATTGACAGCAAAGTTTCAGCACAGACTGGACTTGTGTTTTACCTCATCAGTCCGAGATGCAGACAAGCATGACTCCTAAGTGATTGAGGTGTTTGTTATTGGATGTAATAATTTACATTGCAGTAGTAGTTTACTCCCGACATCTGAGCGACTGAAATCGCAGAGGATTAACTTACTTTTGGATCTAAGGGAAATGCACCCTTTATCTACTTAAATGCATTTATGTTCGCGCAAATCATTCATGATCCAGCCTCACCTACAGAAGCAGTGAGTATAATGTATTATAACGAATCATTGCAAATCGCCTTTCCTAATAATTTACTAATTAGCAAGTTTCACTATGAATGTGGCTAAAGTAAACAGTCTCTTAGAGAGAAGATCGGAAAAGAGAGGGGCGGAGTCAGCAGAGCTCATTAGCATTAAAGGTGAATTCCACAAACCAGCGTGTTTTGAACAGAGCTGTTTTTGACAGGGTTTTTTTTTACACTACCATTGAGAAATTTTAAACAAACTATGTTACAGACTTTCCATTAAGAGCCTAAAGAATCATATCAACTTGTGGAAAGTGGGCATTATATGACCCCTTTAACCATCCCTACCCTGCAAAAACACAACTATGTATTCACCCTGATATTTGAAGGAGAAAAGCATACAGACCAAAATGTAAACTTCAAAGATAATCTACAACAGGGCTTCAAACAAAAAAAAAAATCGACAAAGGAGCCACTGGCTCCTATAAGAAAAAAAGTGCCAAATTAATTTTTTAGGAGCCACAGAATAAATGTGTTTTATTTATTTTATTATTATTTTTACATTTTAACATTTCTATTATAATGTCATGTGTTTATGTCTCATCTTTCTTGACTTTATCAACATTTTAATCCATTTTGTAGATGACCTGGGAACTAGGATTCACTAAATGGGATCTAAATATATTTTCCAATTTGAAATATAGTCACTCATTGTTTATTACACAAAATATGTACCAATATCATGGACCATAAGCATCACTTGGCTACTGAGTGTAGTTTAGGCTCTTCCTCAATGCATCCAGTAAATTTTGTCATACACTCTTAAAAATAAAGACGCTTCAATGATGCCATAGAAGAACCCTTTTTGTCTAAATGGTGGTTATAAAGGACCTTTAACAACTGAAGAACCTTTACATTTCACAAAAGGTTATTTGTGGTGAAAGAAGGTTTTTCAGATTATAGAAAGCTGAGAAAGACATGGTTCTTTGAAGAACCTTTGACTGGATTGTTCTTTGTGGAACCAAAAATGGTTCTGTGAATAACCTTTTAAGCACCTTTATTTTTAAGAGTGTTGGTCTTTCACACTTTCATTCTGTTTTTCTTAATAAGTAAAATTTTAAAGGAGGAGTTGAAATGTATAGCAATATAGCAAATATAGCAAAATGCTCCTCTTTATAGTTATTTTTCTATCTGACAGATTAGCTTATTGACACCGAATGGTTATTCTGAGGTAAATGTATATATTACGTTGCAATGTTTACAAGCGTTACATATTCTCCACAGTTTGAAACACTGAATGAGCTTTTACACGAGACACTTCAGCAAGTTGTCCTATAGGCTCTCTTATTAAGTAGCCTACCTTTTAATGTTCATTCTTGTTCATAATGTACTATAGTAGTAAAGATAAAGATTAAACGGGTTACTTTGCTGCTTGAACGGTTGGGCCAAAGTGATCGTGCCTGCCTGATTTATTGTTTGAATTTCGTTATGAATTTGGAATAATTTTAAAGCTCATATTTTGTTAAGTAAAAAGTAAAAACGCATAAAGCTTTTTGCGATTACTGGATGGCAAGTGCGCTTCAAATAATCTAGTCCACACATTAACAACACAGCATAGACCTAAGATCTTGTTAAGAAAAAGTCATATTATTAATGATTATAAACGATAATTGTTAACGATATTGCCAATATCTACACAGCCGACAGTTTTTTCTGTTGTAGTTTGTTCAAGTTGTCCATGAAATACATGCTGTTTTTCTGCACTTTCACTTCTTATGTCTCCATCACTTCCATCTCTCTCGCGCTGCTCAACTGAGCTGCGTTTATCAGGTGTGTGTCAGCGCTGCTTTGCGATAGAGATGAGGATTGTTCGAAACTCTTTTATCCACTTAAACTTTGATGCACATCATCTCAGTTTAATATGCGAACATAACAAAAGATCACAAGACAATCAGGAAAAAGGCATGACATGCCAATTTTAAGTTACACCATGTAAATACATAGGCCTAGTTACCAGTGGTGACCTCTGCAAAAACTTCACTTGCAATTTAATATCCTTTAATCGCAAATGCAACCATTTTGGTCACAGTTTGGAGCCCTGTACAAACAGCCTAAGTAAGATGTGGCAACTTTCCTTGACTTTCATTGTCTTTAAAGATCACAAGATAAAAACAGATAAATCATTAAGAGGAGGAGAATTTAATGAATAAAGATGAATCACTATCTATTTTGAGCCTAGGGGGTCATTACTTATAGCAATTTATAGTTGTTCTGATGGCAAATTTTATGAACCTGTTTAACGGACTGTATAAAAAAAGCTTTTCACACAGCCATATTTTCAACTGAAAGACCTTGAACCGCAGTCTGTAAACAGCAGGTGCTGTTAATTTTTTTTTTTTAGCTCTCATCTTAAATTTAGCAAAACAAACATTTTTTTCTGAAGGAGCCTGTTAGTTGAAATGATAAACACACAGGCATGTGGAGGGAGTATCCATCTTTCCCTGAGGTTTAGAGACAAGAGTTGATCCTTTAATGAGAGTTTGACTTTGATTTCTTAGTCCTGATTTGTCTTGTCCTCTTCCCTCCAGCACCTCCATTTTTCATCTTTTCACTACATGCCAAAATATATTGATCCAAAACAACCTTATAAACATATCCTAGGAGTTTTCTTCCTAGGATGCTGCACAGTCTGTGGGTATTTATGCATTTAAGCCAAATAAAGTATTTATTTTCTAAATTAAGTATTTTTCTATTTAAATCCTATGAAATGAAACCGTGTTTTAATGAAATAAATAAAATTCATTTTGGCTCTGTAAACTCTTACAATTAATAAAGATAAACAATAAAGATGTGCTTGTAATGTGATGTACTTTGAAAAAAAATAATAATTCCCCTGAAATTCCTATACAATTTAACAAATAATTACAAAATAAACTAGTAACAATAAAATATGAAGTAGAAAGACTTTTTATATATATATTTTTTTTTCAGTGACATCAAATAATCAATAAACTTTTTTTTTACTTAAAGGCAGGGTAGGTGATTTGGTCCAAAACCATTTTTGTGATGCTGATTGAACATCTCTTCACATCACCATAGCAATGGAGAATGGAAGTTATTATTGTAATATCATGCTCTTCGTACAGTAATGTTTTCATGATACATGAGGTAATCTGTCAGCGTTACATTCCACTCTCCACCAACGCCGCTATGCGCTACTAGCATAGTGGTAGTTTGGTGATGCGAAGAGCAACTGACTATATGGACATTTACTATCGAGTTTTACTAGCAGAGACAACAGGAGAATCAGAAAAGGTACTATATGAAGCCAGAAATTCCAACTATAATTACACCAACAACAGTGATTGTAAGCCTAGTTAAAGAACTACTCAATCCACCTTTAGGTTGGTCTTTAGTTATTAAAAGACATAGTAGAACTCAGTTGTACATTCTTTACATTTTTTGGACCTGAGGCAGAGAACTGGAAACATGGTGAAAAAAAAAATCTTGTTGGGTTTTGACTCATGAAGAATACTTTAAAAGGGATACTGAATATCAATGTTAATGAAGTAATATTAATATAAGACTATTAACTTTATTTACCCCACAGGGGAAACTCTTAATATTGAGGGGAATAAGCTGAACTATTCATACATATTTAATTTAATAATTTTAAAAATAATTCATATGATTTTACATGTGACTGAGAAAATCATGCCTATTAATTTTGATTTGTGAGATCGGAGATCGCGCTGCGCACACATACAAACATCCAGGAGAAACACAAACTTGTTGTGAACCCTGCCCCACGACTTTTTATTAATAAAATAGCTTTTGATACTGAATTGTTATATTATATTCATCAGCAATGAGGGGGTAAAATCACTGTTTAAGTAACTAAACACACGCTTGAAGAGAGACGCACTGACGCAGGTTCACACACTCAAACACACACACACACACACACACACACACAGTTTTGTTTTTTGTTTGAAAGTGGGGACATCCCACAGGCGTAATGGTTTTTATAATGTACAACTGTATATTCTATCCCCCTACACAAACCCTACACCTAACCCTAACCCTCACAGGAAACTTTGTGCATTTTTACTTTCTCAAAAAAAAACTCAGTCTGTATGATTTATAAGCGTTGAAAAATGGGGACATGGTTATGTCCTCATAAGTCACCCTCTCCTTGTAATAACTGTGTCATACCCATGTCATTATACAAAGTTGTGTCCTCATATGTCACAAAAACATGCCCCACACACACACACACACACACACACTTATCTCACTCTCCAATCGAACAATTGATTTGAGTAGCTAAATGTTATAATCAATTAATTCAATAAGTGTGATCCTTACGCACTATTTAATCTCTGTCAGATTCTGAAGCTTGCAAAAATGCGCTTTGCGTCAGTCTTGCCTTCACACATGGTATTTCGCTCTTTAGCAGCAGTTTTTACGGCAATATTTAAATGTCATTCTTGTGAACTTAAAATATTCCCACACTATGACCTTTTCGACATTTCTCTGGTGGAAATAAGCTTGTGTAACTTTGTTTTCATTTTGCGCACGTTGCAACTGTTTCGTTCCATGCAACAGAAACACTCGGTATAGCGGAGCCTTTACGATTAATTAACCGTGCCGTTTTAAAAGCTTGGTTATCGTGAAACCGGTTAATCGCTGCATCCCTACTGTCAACAACAAATCCACAGTGTATCAGCCAGCACCACATGAAATATTTTGCATAATAAAAAAGGGGTAGACTACTATCTAACCTGGCAGTAGAGAGAGTCATATTGTGCTTGTGCAATTGTGGTATACGTACAGTCTAAAAATGTGAACAGAAGCTTTTGTGTTAAAGCTCACTTTGTAGCTGCGAAATCCATGCTTGAACACACAAAAAATAGCACAAACACAAAAACAAATACACCTAAACACATACAGTTTCATGAAGAGGAGCAGCAGACCAAGGTTACTTATTTGATGGAAGATATTGGGAGGAAAGTTGTTTGAAATTGTCCTAGCCGAGTTCTCAAAGGCTCAGAGAGCCATCATCATCTTCAATTGCTGCTCTAAACAACCTTACCAAACACACACACACACACACAGACACAGACATGCTCTTTACATAAGGACAAGGGACCGCCTCATTTTCAGAGAAAATAAATTCAATTTCATTATAAAAGTGTTCACTTCATCTCTCTTATCCTCGGCCTACCTCTCTTTTAAAGGTTACTGATACAGAGAGACACAAGGTTTTAGTAATAATGTAGCAGGGTTAAGGCCTGTCATCATTAATAGGAATAAAGGACAACACTGTCTGATTTACACTGCCTTCAAGCAGGCTTTACCCCTGCTAACCAATGAGACTTGCACACACACACAAACTTAGGGCATATTATACAGAAAGGAATTTTGGTGTTTATTGGAACAGCATCCTTATTATATGCCTTCTTGCATCTTTTGATCCTGTTTATTCAAGATTGTCTTTCAAATTTGTTTGTTAGCAGCAAGTCTAACTTGCACTAAAATGACTAAAGTTTGCGGAATATGAGTTAGATGTTTT
>NW_020524765.1:0-55700 GCF_003368295.1 Carassius auratus | reverse complement strand
AATATTCAGGTAAGAGTAGGTGCAGAATTTTTCAGATATATACAGTAGAGAACGGAACTCCACAAGGTAGTGTATGTAGCCCATTATTATTCAATATTATGATTAACGATATATTCTCAAATATTGACCAGAAAATTGGAAAATCCCTGTATGCTGATGATGGAGCATTATGGTTTAGAGGCCGTAATGAATCTTACGTTAAATCAAAAATGCAAGAGGCAATTAAGGAAGTGGAAAAATGGACAAATAAATGGGGATTTAGATTATCAGTGTCAAAAACACAAGTCATATGTTTTTCAAAAAAGCATAAGATCACACCAGTATCCTTAAAATTGTACAGTCAGCCTCTTGAGCAAATGAAGATTATTAGGTTTCTTGGGATGTGGTTTGATGAAAAACTGACATGGAAGATTCATTTGGAAAAAATGGTTAATAAATGTAAAAAGATTGTTAATATCCTACGCTGTTTATCAGGACAAGCATGGGGAGCAAGTAGGGCATCCTTAAAAAATATATATTGGGCACTAATGAGGTCTGTCTTTGATTATGGGTGTATAGCATATATGTCATCAGCAGAGATCTAACATCAAAGTTTTGGATGTCATGCAAGCTCAGGCTCTAAGGATATGTAGTGGATCTTTTAAAACATCCCCGGTATCTTCTATGCAAGTGGAAATGGGTGAGATGCCTTTGAGGATCAGAAGGATACAACTGATGTTAGCATACTGGATTAATGTGAAGGGACAAGTTCCTAAAGCTATCTTAAAAGATTGCTGGGAACATGGAAAGTCCAATTACAAAAGTTTTGGGTGGATTGGCGATGCGAAAGCTGAGAATATTGGGTTACATAAATTACAGTACTGTTCAACGGTTTCAGTCCCTCCTATTCCGCCATGGTTTTTCCCTATACCAGATGTAGATTTAGGCATTCATAAGAAAATAAAAAGTAAGTCAAAGGAAGTAGCAGTGAGGGATATTGTTAAATATTATCTGGATATGCATTTCCCTGAAGACACATTCATATTTACAGATGGTTCTAAGGATCCAAAGACAGGACACGCTGGTCAGCAGTATATATTCCAAAGAATGGGGTAATATGTCAGGAAAGAATAACAGATAATTTATCAGTATACACAACAGAGCTGGTTGCAATTTTGTTGGCCTTGGAATGGGTAGAGGGAAATGAGTTAAATAACTCAGTGATTATATCTGATAGTTATTCAGCTTTAGAAAGCATAAAAAATGGGAAATCTATAAGAGATGATATAATTCATAAAATTTTTATGGTTTTGCATAAGTTAAATGCAAAGGATTTAAAAATCAGGTTTCTCTGGTACCTGCACATGTTGGAGTGAAAGGAATGAGGAGGTTGATAAACTTGCAAAACAAACACTGAAACACAATAGAATATTACAAGTTCCATATAGTAAATCTGAAGCTAAAACATTCATTAAAGCATATGCAAGATCAAAATGGCAGGAGTATTGGGTGGATGAAGATAAAGGAAGGCATTTATATAATATACAATCAGAAGTGGATATAGGAAGGACAGAGTGTAGGAGTAGAAGAGAAGAAAGTATAACTAGAATTAAAAGTTAGTGAACTAACTTTGATGTTGGCTTGGCCATCTTGGCCATGGAGCAAAAGAGCCAAAGTACTTGTGTGCCCAACATTGAGTTGCCCCGCTGCAAAATTAATACACATAATAATGCCATAAAAAAATACACCTGAAACAGTCTTTTTCCATGCTCCCTTGCTGTTTTCTTTTTTTAATAAAAAGCCTGGGCTATGATAACAGCTATGACAGGGTTGTCTAGCTGGATGTGAAATAAGTCATGCCTATTTTTCTCGTGTATGTATTTCACAGTCCTGCCACCGTCGCGTTGTGGGCAACGACACACAAGATTACTGAAACAATGCATTTTAAATCAAGGAGATCATAAGGGGTCCAAGCACAATGGTTTGTATAGATGATGCAGTTACACACTGTTTAAAATTGTTTAATTTGTACTGTATGTTCATTCTATTTATTATTTGTGCTATTTACATAATGTTTACTTTTTTAAGTTTGTTTTTTGTTAATGTAAAATAGCACTGCATAGTCTTCACTGTAAGATAAAATACACAATCAAACCAAAATGTATTCAGACACCTTCAACATTTCTCACATAATCACAGTTTATTTGCTGTAGTTTAGAAACTGGTAATAATATATGACAATAACTCAGAACAAATTCATCTTGATAATTTCGGATAACTTTGATAAAAAGATATGTAATGGAATCAACCAAAACTTCAGACTGTCAGTATGACAATATTTACACAACTATCAATACTTTGTTGAACAGTTACCAAGCAAGAAATGCTTAATTTGGTTCAGTCTGTGGTGTGAAAAGGTTGCATTAACAATTAAAGAAAGAAACACTTAAGCAAAACATGGGCAGGTCCTTAATTATTATTTTTTAAATCAATTTAACCAGTAGCCTACTGTATGAAGAATTAGTGGGTATAATATTTCACAGATCACTATTTTGCCATACTCACTTACATAAATTAACTAGTGGCCTGCACCCACTAGTAAAACAATTCTATCTTATTTTTGGATTGACTTTGGATAAATTCTTGTACTACAAGATAATTCAGTCAAGCGCAGTGAGTGATTTACTTTCATTTTCATACATTAAAGACTCTGACAGCAGAGCTAGTAAATTAGGCGCGGTCCCTTTAAGAGACAAACGCATCCATTATGATGATACACATCCGATTTTTTTTTTGCAAATCTTTACTTTCACTTAAGACATAACCACATACTTATTCGAACACACTTCCAACACGGGTATTTCGACATATTTTGTATGTATTTGTTGTCGGTACAAAAGCAAGAAGACTTTGAGACGCGTCTCTGCTTGCTCCCTGAACAACACCGCGCTGCTGAATTGAGCTCTTTTGCTTTTCGCTCTTTTTTCTGTTTATTTAAACTGCGATTTGAATTTGTTCGTTCAGGTCCAGGAGGAAGTGAACGTCCTGAACGACAGCTCTGTTCAGTGTTGCTGTCCCTGTCCGCGATACGCGCGGCTCTCTCTCGTGCACACGCGCGGCTCTCTCTCGTGCACACGCGCCATCAGCTGCTCAGTTCAGTTTCCCGCAGCGCGGGGCTGAAGCCAACTTGATGTGTTGAATGCTCGGAGCACGTTATAAACGTATTCTTAAAATACACATTTCTGTTTTAATAAATGGTCATATTAAATCATAGCATAACACATAAGTAGGTACAAAAATAATCAGTGATGCATGCGACCCTTTTGGTCTCAGTGTAGCTCCCTGCTTTACCATGTTATGCAAACGCTGAGCAATAGCTCTTTATTTTACAGAAATTTGGTTAATCATGCAGTAAACTACTATTACTGCTTCTTACAGCCAAGCATAACTTTTTATCAATAAACTTTTAAAAGTCTCCCATTAAATGAGGTTTTGGCTGTTTCTGTTCTTCTGTTTTGTGGCAGAATGGTTTAGGGATTTGATAAAGATACACTCATATCAGTATTCACATCACTCATGTGATTATTATTAAACGTCACTGAATCTGTGTCCTGACAAAGAGGCAAAATGATAGCAGCAGTTTTGAACAGATTTTCCAAAAACAGATCATTCTGTATGAATATTAGCTAAAATTCCCCCCACAAGGTCAAAATGTACTGGTATTAATATCCCTCTGGTCCTCATAACATGGAGAGTACCAGGCACACTGCTGTTCAAAAGCCAAGGATCAGTAAGATTTTTAAAGTAACATGATGCTTCAAAATCATTCTAATATGCTGATTTATAGTCCATGTTGCGTAATGTTACTGGGGCCTGTGATACTGTTTTCAGGATTATTTGACGAATAACATATTAAAAAGAACAGTGTTTATTCAGAATATTTTGTGTTTTAAAGAAATGTATACATTTATTCAGCAAGGATGTGTTAAATGGATAAAAAGTGATAGTAAAGACTTAAAATGTTAGAAAATCAATGAAAAAGTATCACAGGTTCTGAAAAATATATTAAGCAGCACAACAGTTTTAACAGTTTAAGGATCATGTGACACTGAATACTGGAGTAATGGCTGATGACAATTCAGCACTGCATCACAGAAATAATTATAAAGTATATTAAAAATAGGAAACCAGTATTAGAAATTGCAATAATATTTATAATATAACTGTTTTTTATGTATTTTGGATCAAATAAATATAGCTTTAGTGAGCATAAGAGACTTAAAAAAAACATTACAAATCTTACTGATCCCAAACTTTTGAATGGCATTGTATACACACAAATATACTGTACATGAAGGTAAAAAAAAAAAAAAAAAAAAAAAAACTGTTTGTTTGCAGCAACTTTGATATTTCAGATGCATTTCAGGACAGCAATGAAGTGTGTAATGAGATTTGAGCTTGAAGAATTAATCTGAAATATGTTTTCTCTTTAACTATTTAAGACAAATCATTCAACGCATCCCTTCCATCTTAAACATTTGAAACATCTCTGTTAGTTTTTAAAAGGGCAAGGAACCATCCACACTGTGGGACAGAAAAGGCATTAAATCGTTGAATGTTAATGGTCCTTGACTCAGTCCATCAATTTCCAAGTTTCTGTGTTATTTAAAATTAAAAGTGATGGTTCATGCCATTGGATTCACCATTTTTCCCTCTGTTATTTCATTTTTGGTGGAAAAATCAATCATATCTGAGCATTTGTGTGTGTGTGTGTGTGTGTGTTTGTGTGTGAGTACACATTGCTCATCTGAAAAGTTTATAATTTTTTTAGAAAGAAAACACACTGATGCTCTTGCTTATTCCAGTCACCATAGCAACAGGAACATCAGCCATTCTTTTCTTTTTTTATCCAGCTTTACTTTTCTTCACACTAATGTCCTGAAAAGTTGGGCTTTGTTGTTGTTGTCTTCTTCCCCACTTGTGTCATGTTATATTCTCATCTACAGTAAAACTCACTTTCCAAGAGAGCTAGAAAAGGTAGAGCGGCTCACCAGGTATCAGATAAATCTGCACCATCAGGATCTCATGCTGGGCGTCTGGAACAATATGATAAGGACAAAAATGAGACGGGAACCTGTAATAGGTAGCAAGATGATATTGAAACCAAATAGATCCTTTGATATATCTGATGTGTAACCAAACAGTTTATCAAATGACTGGTTACACAACAATCACTGGCATTTGTTGAAAGTCCTTTTGTTATTTTTAAAGTGATGTTTAAAATATATTATTATTTGTCAGGTATTGGTAAGGGAGGAACTCAGGTGCAGACAGGGATTCTCAAACAAAGGGTTTATTTACAAAAAGGGGAAAATAAAAACCCACGAGGGGGAAAACAGGACTAGGGCAGATACAACAAATACTAAACAGGACTGATCAGACAAGGTAAACAAAGACTCAAAACTAGAGAACACTAACTACAAATAACACTCACGGTTATACAGGGACTTCAGAGGTACAATCACAAGTGTAGAACACATAAGTAGTACACAAGTAACACAATGAACCGACGCAAGACAGAGCACACTAGGAGATCTAAATAGGGGTACTAATCAAGACACGACAGGTGTTACAGATAGGACAATCAAGACACGACTAGGTTAACAAGGGGGGCGGGGCAAGGGAACGAGACAACACAAGCACATGGCCCAAAGACAAGGCCATGCGCTTGTACACAAAACATGGGTCTGTCATGATCCTGCCTCAAGACTAGGAAAAAAATCAAGGACACGAGGGCAGAATCATGACAATTATTATTATTAGGTGCACTTGCACTCCTAAATGATCAACTTCACACATGCTGTTTATGTCATAAATGAAGATGTGTGAAATATAAGTAAAAACAGACCACTCTACTCCATATAAAACCAGTTCAGTGATAAGAGTGATTCATTAATTGAGCAGCTGAGTGCTCTGCCTTCTCTCATCAAACCTGTTTTTTCACTCGCATACTCTACAGTGTGTCTGTGATTCAATTACAGACCTATAAAACGGATTTGTTTTAAAAGCAAGAATAGACTGATATTGCACTGTGTCCTGCCCACATTCACTCTGCGAGTGAAAACATTTTGAAAGGCTGTTAAAGCACTTATTTCAGTAACTTTTCATTTTTTATTTTTACGTTTTAAAAAACATTTGCTTTCAGTAAGAGGCCTTTCAAAAATAGATTTAAAAATAAGGATTCTAATGAACAGGTGAAATGGTTAGGCAATTTCAATGCTTGCAGTAAAACTCATTTCCATGGTGTAGGACGACTGAACCCGAGCATATAAAAACTGAAGGTCTTTTGCTGTTAGTTTGAAAGAACACAATATGCACTAGTTATTCAGACATCCTTGAGTCTTTTGCAGTTTTATTTGAGCATTTGGGAAAATATGGTAAAAAGCTTTTTAGAAGCTAGATGAGGCATTTCATAAGACTTCTGCTATGCTGTTATTGTTAGATTATATTAGTTATTCAAATTCAAAACACACAATTTTCCTGTTTTTCTTTATTTAATGTATAAAGCTGTAATAACCGTACTGTTTGTCTGCAGCAGTAAAAATAGATATTGGTGAGAGAAAAGATATAAAGGTGGTGATCGTGGTTAAGAATTATTTTAATGTCAGTGGAATGTTTATTTTATTTGATGCAGTATTTTATTGGTGTAGGACTCGCATTTAGCAGATGCTTTTTATCCAAAGCGACTTACAGTGCATTCAGGCTATCAATTTTTACCTATCATGTGTTCCCGGGGAAATCGAACCCTCAACCTTGCGCTTCATAGCGCAATGCTCTTCCAGTTGAGCTACAGGAACACATATTAACATGTATATTGTGTCTATTTTTAAAAGCCACACTAATTATCAGATTATCCAAGAATTGAAAGTCCCTTTATGCTTGACACTTTGAACTGAATCACCATGGCATGAATCATTACTCTGCAGTGTGAAGTGTTGCAAGAGTAAAGAGAGTTTTTGAGAGCAATCTACTTTGGCAAATAAAAATTAGACAGTCATTTATCTTTAAAAGGTTTAGCTTCATTCTTCATGTTGTTGCATCAGCTTGCCCAAATAAAACTCCCAGGTTTTATAAACACTGTCCAAAAGAGAGCAGCACTCTGAATGCATGACTAGCTCCAGCAGTGAGGTTGTAGTTAGGCCACATGAAGATGGAGTGTCACATCTTCACATTGTCTCTTGATACACCGCCGGCCTATTGGACAATTAGCAGAGCCTGAAGCCAGAAGAGAACCTTCCGTCATCACTCTCTCCCTCCATAAACAGGAGCTGATGAAGAGAGCAGCAGGGGTTTTGACTAAGTGCCATCTCACACCAGGCCTAATCTCCCCACAGATGCCTCATCTGTGTCCTCTAATGAAGACTAAACTTACTCTCAGCAGCTGCCTGATTGAGGCGAGATGCTGCTCCCTTATACAGGAACTGAAATGAAATCGAGAGAGGCAGGAAAGTTTAATCAATCAATATATATATATATATATATATATATATATATTTTATTTTTTTTTATCTCAGGACATTGGACTGAAGTTCTGATGAGCAAGACGATGAAACTCTTTCAGTGAGCAACAAGAAAATCTTGAAAAACTTGAACCCAGCTCTGCTGCCAGTCGCTCGCTCGATCACTGCAAATGTGGTCTTCACTGGGTATTCGTCTACACCTTAGGCAAGATAACAAAGTGTAGGGAATGTACTAGGAACGAGTGTGCACTGATAAATAATTTCATATGAAAGAAAGAGGGAATGTTGGCCATAAGTCACTGTGTATTGCACAAACTTTATTTAAAAAAAAGTTTAACCCTTTGAGCGGTACACTCCCACATATGGGATTTTTATTTCCGTGCCCCTGGGAGTACAGTCACACATATGGGATTTAGTACTTTCGGTGACATCACATAACTGTCAAATTCAAACTGTGCCTTAACGATTTAGCTGGCGCTGAGCCAGAGAGGCACGTGCACTGCTCTTGTCATATTATCACAACTATGTAGTGTTCTTAACCACATAATGCATATTTTAGGTTTCAGACAATACATCTGGAGTTTGAAAAATACACACATCTATGGAGGCAATGATAACAGTCCATTCAAATTTAATTTGCTGATGTGTTTTATTCATATAGTATAAGTAACTATAAAGTTCACTCTATTCTTCCAGTTCTCCGGCCACTTGTTACTTGTATTTCATGAGAAACTGACGAATTCCCGTGCTGTAAATCTGACTGACAGGACTGTCTAAACTGCAGCGCGAACAAACATGGCGGTGCACATCTAAAATTACAGATCATGATCAAGATCATTTAGAAAGGATTTTAATCAACAAAACACACTCACACATATTTGTGAATCAGAATATCAGATTGTTCATGACATGGTATGCAAGTTTGTGAATATTTTAAATTAAAAAGGCAAAACTAAATAAAAGCATCCTTCTGTCACACAGTGTTATTGTAGACGCGGTGTATCACGTGACAAGCATGACTCATTGCCATGGAAACAGTAAGGGGAAACGTTCGAAAATAATGGTCACCTTAAAAAAAACTCACTCTGAGGGGACCGCTGGAATATTTTAAACTCACCGCTGAAAAGATTAAAAGAGTAGTTCACTCAAAAATTTTAATTTGTTCTAAGGTGTAGATGAGGTTGTTTATCCATTGAAAAAGATTTGTAATAATGTTAGTTACCAGTGGATCCTCTGCAGTGAATGAGTGCCATCAGAATGAGAGTCCAAACAGCTGATAACAACATCACAATAATTCGAACATTACAGAGCGCTCAACACTTTTATGCAGTGTATGTTTCATTCATACTCGAAGTCGGAGGGCACTCTCTTATTCATATTTTTACATGCCAGGAAATCCCTAAAGGGTTAGTTCACCCAAAAATGAAAATTAGGTAATAAATTACACACCTTGAAGTCATATGACTTTCTTCTTTCAGACGAATCCAGTCGGAGTTATTTAAAAACTGTCTTTGATCTTTCAAGCTGTTTGATGCCACTCAGCAGGTGTTGCACTGCATCAGTCCAAGAGGATTTTAATAAAAAGTGCTTCCATTAAAAAGAAATGTTTAAAACAGCTCCAGGGGATGAACAAAGGCATCCTGTAGTGAATCGTTGCATTTTTGTAAGAAAAATATCCATATTCAAAAGGTAATAATCAATTGAATCTAGCTTGCGCTCACAGTTTTAAATGAAGCAGTTTTGGGGGAAAACGCATCAAACAGCTTGAAAGATACAATTTTTTTCTTTTTTTAATAAATCCGACTCGATTTGTCTGAAAGAAGAAATTCATATACACCTAGGATGATAATCTGTGATAAAAATGGAAAAAGCATTTGTATATAAACCTATAAACCATCCCATTATAACACAAATTATTGGATATTGTTCAGCAGTGTATTTTATTTCATAAAGTAATTAAAAGTAAGAGATAAAAACATTTTGTCAATTAGACATACATCCATAAATAGCTATTATTATTATTAATATTATTATTATTACATTTGACATTTCTGCCCCTCTCACTTCTAAAATGAATGCTACACCCCTGCCCTGTAGCATAATTGAATATAAAACTTACCCTATATGCTGTTATCACAATCAAATAGGTTGTGACTCCAAGTGAATTTTATTCATTAAGAAAGGGGGCAAAATGGGTCTTTTGATGTTGAAGGTTGCAGACCCCTGGACTAGAGTGAAAGTAATCGTACACACACTGATCCAAGCTGAATGAGTATGAGTAGGAAAAAAAATCCAAACAATCAGTCCCTGCTGGAGTGATAAAACAAACCACGACAACCCATGGCTACCAGGCTTCAGATTGGGGATAAATGCCCCTGCATCAAGCACAAACACAGCAGTCACAGCCAGCGCACAGCAAAGAGAACTCCCAGCAGTCTGGTAACAGAGCAGTGTGGTTTAATTCAAAAATGTTATATGGATGTGATGGAACAAAAGAAAATGAACAAATAGAGAAAAAGAACAAGAAAAGGAGTAAAGCAGTAATAGTTAACAAAATCCATGAACCCAGATTAATAGCTATTAATACTATAAGGACTAATATGTACATGCTAAAAGTAAACAGGAACTTATTCATAATTTATAAAATGAAAAGTTTACCCTAAAAAATTATAAATAAAATTATCTGAAAACTACTCGTAAGACGTGAGATGTAGATGAGGTTGTTTCTTTAGAACATATTTGAAGAAATTTAGCATTACTTTAACCTGCTCACCAGTGGATCCACTGCAGTGGATAGGTGCCATGAGAATTAGAGTCCAAATAGCTAATTAAAACATCACAATAATCCAAAATTAATGACTCCATTCCATCAATTAACATCTTGTAAAGTGAAAATTTAAGTGTTTGTAATAAAACAAGTCCATCATTAAAATGTTGTCGAGTCCTCTACCATTATTTTGTTTTCTCCAGTGAAAAAGTTTCTCATCTGAATCAAGGGAGAAATATTCACAGATTAAGCACCGTTTAAAAGTAAACAGTCAATGAATGTCAATGGATTTTGATATGAAAGGACAACAGAGGATGGGCTTTTTCAAACAGCAGCTTTTCTCTTTACAAGATGTAAACTGATGGGCTACAGCCATGTGAATTATTGGTTTTATCGGCTGTTTGGATTCTCATTCTGATGGCACCCATTTGCTGCAAAGGATCCTTTAGTGAGCAAGTGATGTAATGTTACATTTCTCCAAATCTTGTCCAATGAAGAAACAAACTCATCTACATCTTGGATGGTCTGAGGGTGAGTACCTATGCAAATTTTCATTTTTGAGGGGAACTGTTCCTTTAATTACATCCTATGTGGTTGTTGTAGTTGTTTTTCTCTCTAATTAAACCTTAATAAGAAAAGGATCACCTAATCAGCCCTTTCACAATAACTGCATTTATGGTCAAAGAAATTCATTTCAAGGTGAACCTTCTCAGACAAGACATTTTGTACCTCACATTTTTAAAAGAACCCTTTCTCTCTGAGCAAACCTTTCTGATAACTCTAGCTGCCAGCATGTTTCAAAACCGCATGCATCTATAACAGAACTGTCCTCTGTTGTAACAGGAGATCATAATGGATGACCTGAATAAAGAAAACAGTTGATTACATGCATCAAACTTTCAAATGACCCCACTGGTTCCATCACGCAGAAAACTGTCACAAAAATAAGCCTTTGAAAGCAGCATGAAGCTTCTAACAGCAGCGAATAATGCCAAAGCCTTTTATTCAGTCTGCCTCTAACCAAATGTGTCATTCTATATGGTACAGTGGGTGTGCTGCCCTGCACCCAGAGGTGGTAAAAGGACCTCCATCTGGATTCCTGTTGCTTTCAAAAACAGACAATAACACTGGAAAGGATCTATGTATGTGTGTACATTTCTAACTGCGTTACCATCTGTCAAGGCTCTAATACACAGAGAAACAGATGTGCCACCTCATGTTATATGGATGAGAGTGGCAGGAAAAAACAGCATTTATGGATTACTCTATGACAGATCCTCATTTGGTCCTGTATGGATGTGCCCAAAGGCAATGACTTTCTTCACGCTTACAAAAATGACATGCCTGTAGACCTGCAGTGGTCGAATACTGCCATGCATGGAAAAAACATGTGGTGGACATAAATGCTGCGGAGAACTGAACCAAAAATAATAACACTACTCCTGCTCCTCTTTTTTTTTCTTCAGTAAAACAGAAAAGCTTTTCCAGTAACAAACAACTCAACTATCTGCTGGGTAGTGGAATAATTTGACAAATCCTTAATATTCTTATATTTTGTAATATGTGCTGTATTAGTGGAAAAACTAATCATGTGTTACAGATAATAGAAAAATGAAGAGGAATTGAATAATCCAATAAAAAAGCAACTGTCTGTCTGCATTGCCAGTAATGATTTAATTCTGTATACAGTAGAAGTGCCATATGTACAGTATTCATACACACTCAAATGTTTATTATACTGATTCACATTAACGGGGGATAGTAAACAGTGGCAAAGAAGTAAAATGATTACTGATTTATAATATATAAATGATCCATGGTTAACCTGTTGTTGACAAGTTGTAACACACCAACTATACATTAATATAAAACAATGCTGTTAATTCATAATTTTCCTTATAAACTTTATTTCAGCACTGACACACCAAGCAAAGCAAAAGGCAGATTAGCAAGGTTAATGTCCCTCACAGACCTTCAAAAGCTTCATGTGTGCTGAATACCCCTCTCTGTTGTTATTGGTTATTAATTCATACTTCTAATTGCTTGTTTTAATTGCATGAGAACTAATGAAGCAATGATCTCTGTATGTGTGCTCCATTATGCTTATCAAAGTTTTCAACTGTGATCTCCAGTTTCCAAACCCTCTCACGTTCATCTGTCCTGGCTGGAGTTGTGACATTCTTAATAAGTTTTGTGTGGGTGCGTGTACTGAGCATTGACCATGAACTCTGACCTAATTAATGGCTCCATTCCATCAATGAATATCTTGTAAAGTGAAAATGTAAGTGTTTGCAATAAAACAAGTCCATCATTAAAACGTTTTTAACTTCAGATGAGTCCTCTATGAACTCTGACCTGAACAACAGTTAATAACACTTATCAAGCTCCAGATCATCTGTCATGTTTAAAATGGTCGTGACCCTTGCAGTAATTTTTATGCTTTCACATGTGAGTAGAGAAGTTTGTGGTTTTTCATCTCATGTCGTGCCCTCATTAATGCTCCGACCTCTTCATGTCTGTAGAAAATATGTGATCAGTAATCAAGTTACCATGGCAACAAGGAGGTTAGCATGAAAATGTAGATGGCAGTTAAATCATCCAAACTATAAATCATAAAATGCACAAAAATACTGCCAACGAATGGTTTTACATAAACCTTAAAATATATATGGGAGAAAAGCTCATAATTAACTGTAAACTGTGCACAAATTATCCAGAGCCAATGTCTTAATTAACTAATTAATAGGACTATCAAACAACAGTTCAATAAAGTTCAGTAACTTTTTTAAAATAATTTCAGTTGCTTTGTCTATTTTTGCACCACCAACGTAACTAATGAGGATATTTCTTTTCAATAATTCTCTCTTGCACTCCCAGACAAAAATAATCATCCACAGCACCCCAATGAACCACAGACATCATCAATTATTCCTCACAATAGTGCCAAATGATGCCACAACATAGTTCATATTTTTTTTTCATAATCAAATGTGTTAAAACAAATCAGTTGAGTAAATTATTCAATGACTAACCTATAAAGTCTCCCCTCGTTCTTTTCTTAAATGAATCATTGTTCCTAAATGAAACGCTACAGTTAATTTTGCCTGTGAATCATTCAAATTGCCCACTATTTGTTGCCACTTACTGGCATATCGATGTAATCTGCATGAAGAGTCCACTAATGAGTGAGACAAACTGTGAAAAGTAACCAAATGTAAGCAAACTAACTTCTGTATATTCCAATTTTCTAGGACACTTTTTTCCCTTCCAAGTTGTGTCCATTTGTATCAAGTAGCCTTGATAGTCTTGTTAGAGAGCACTTCACAGCTAGGGATAAAATACGTGCACGCATAGTCTCATAAATACATATTAGAGAGAGTTACTCATCGATTGTGGTGTGCAAGAGCACACATTTTAATGGAGTCAGAACCTCTGAATGAGCCTTGCATGGTGATGTGTGAAGTTGCTTCTGTTCTGATTCAGTGAGTTTTGATGTTGTACTTGAAGCACACCAGAATCTCTACTCTTTTTCACTGCGAGAAACAAGTGTGATGAATTCATCACATGCCAGAAATATGGTTTATTTCATTTATCTAAAAGCTACTGATTCATTAAATCCCATAAAAATCTAGAGTGCAGCAGGGGAACAGAAGCAAGCTAAAACTTTGACAAAGTGTGCATCTTTTCATACATAATTCACTCATTTACTCTGTTCATAACCAAGACCTATTCCAGTTCCTGCAGGAAAAAAAAAACTCAGCCAATCACCACACAAAAAGTTCGACAGAACTTCATTATGCAATCACAGTGCATGCAGTACAAGAGCACTTCTCAATGGCCATTACAAAAATATCTCTTTATAAAAAATCTCAGAGAAGCTTTTATTATTCTGAAAGTCAAATCCATCTCAGGTGCTCTTGAGACTAACTATACACTTTTCTGGTTTAGATCCATTTTAATCACACGCTCCTCCTCTATAACTGTTAAAGCAAGCAAATTACTGCATTGCACAATCACAATAAATTGAATTAATGTATTAATTGCACAAATGCATCTCCTAATAAAAGGAATAACTTCAAATTGGATTTCTAATTAGATTTGAATAAGATAATGTTCATCCATTCACTCTGCTAAATTAATCAACTCAAATGAAGATTATGTACTGACAGACACTGTTGACAGTGCAATACAGTCTGAGAGAAAGATCTCCACTGTGAGATTTGCTATTGGCAGACTGACCGGAATAATCCTTCATGCAGCTCCTGTCATTTGTTTAGGAAAGGAAAACATTTGGTAAGTTAGGCATGGAGGCCTTTGCATTTCCTTAGGTCAAACAAAAATCCAACAAGTGTTTGTAAATATGTGAGACCGCATTAGTGACCAGCTGTACAAGTAGCTGTCAAACGCGTCTAAACTGAGCTACCACTTCCGGTGTGCAGCAACTTCTAGATCAGTGATGCATTTAACAATCTCTTTGTCAAATCCTTCCGAACTCCAAGGGCGCTTCAAACCGTGCACATCTGTCAAACACTTCCTTAAATCTCCAAAGACATTGACTTTGGGCAGGGAAAGAAAGCCTAAAATACATAATTCCCTGTGGATTTCTAGCAGTGCTTGTTTATATTGAAATGTCACTAGCAGTTAAAGTCCTGTTACTTCAGATGCCTGGTCTGTCAGCATCTGCTGAGGAGGAAGGAACAGAGCAAAAGGCTCAGCACATTTCCCATTCAATCTCAGACCTCCGACATCTTAAAGCCCATAAGGACCTCAGCATGAAACTTAAATTATAAAATGAATCGTGTCATTATTTTTGGAGTATGACGCTGCTTTAGACCACCATCACCATCAACTTTCCACATCAAAATTTTAAATTACACTTTTGAGACCTCGTCGCTATAATACTGCTCAGGCTAGTTTAAGGTTAATCTGGCATTTAAAGGAATAAATCTTCTGAAAGGGATTATTTATTAAATCGCACATCGTTAAAAACTCATATGCTGTTTTTTTTTTTTTTTTTTTTTTTTTGTAAAGTACAACAAGAGAATACTAAAGAGTGATAAAAAGGTCACTTATGTTTAGAACATATATATGTTTGTCCATAAATTATACCTAAAAGAAGGGTCAGTGGGGTTGTTTTGCATGCCATTAGCTTTAATTATAAAGAGAAAAATAGTTAAAATATATTTGTATGTCATTGTGCATTCCAAAGAAGAAAGAAAATAAAAATGTTTAGTTCATTGATAATTGTTTATTTTGAGAGTATTTTAACAAGTGACTTTTTTTTCTTTTTTAGTTTTAGTTTTCTTTCATTGAAAGTAAAATGAACAGTTTCTTCCAGCAGATGTTCACAGGCAAAATGAAAGCAATACATTCTTACCCAATGCTATACGGTCTGACACTTTTCAAATATACTCAAATAAACAATCATGCCTTCATCTTTCCTTACAATCCATGAAAAGAATATAACTAAACTCACACTCTGTGTGTTGCCAGACTTTAAAGCAGTTTCTGATTCATGCAGGCTTCCATTATTATAGTGTGACGACCATGATAGTTGCTTTGATGACAGTGATTGGACTAAAGGCAGCAAGTCCAGCTATTCAGTCTGACAGTAATGCCATTCATCATCATGAACTGCTGTGCTGTCCATCTGTGGAAAGGCTGATTGTGTTTGCTTCTTTCTTAGAAACTCTCATGCAAATGTGTCCGTAAAGAAACAAGTTGCCTTTCTGATGCCTCATGAGACCTGAAGCAATCTGTTAAGAAAACGCTGTCTGAAACCAACAACAACAACACTGCTAAAATATTCGAACAACTACTGAATGCAAAGATTTGAATAAACACAATGTATTTTGTTACCAGAATACAGTGGCACGAAAGCAAAGTTCTGAACTGTCATTCATTTTCCATTCAGAAAACAGTTAACACTGACCCCCTGCTTCACTTATTTCAGAGAATCAGCAGCAAAAAACTCCAGCAGAGGTAATTATGTACCATCGTGTGACATACAGTATGATTCAGCTTTCAGATCAGTCCACTTAGATTCACTAAGCTAACCTCCTGGAGTGAAAACCCAAAGGAAATCACTCCTGACTTTCTTCCCATTACACAGCAAGAATCACATATGATGTGTATAATATGTAATCATTTTGTCTTGATTTGTATAATATATAATCCTTTTTTTTTTAAGTGTCTTTAATTGTGGAACTAATTATGCAAAAAAAGAAGTATAAAATTGTACCTTCTTTTTAAGACATCATTTATGGTCATATGTATATTTATTTCCCCCCCAAAAAATTAACCTTGCTACAGCTCTTCAAAAACATTAATAATGCTATGGCTGTATGTGAAATTGCAGCTTTTCTAATCTTATGTACCCCACGGCCCCATCAGCAAAGGTTCAAGTACCCCTTCATCGACACGAAACCAGAAATGAGTTTCTTCTAACTCATATACAGTACTTCTGAATAACATTAGCATTAGCATTAATGTAAAGTGGCCTGTATCACAATGATTTACTTTAGATGAAAAACAATCAATTCTGTGGGGGAATAACAGACTCATAGAGTAGCATCTCATTTCATTTGTTTTTCTTTGTTTTGAGGACGGGAAATGCATTTATTGCAGTTGTTTTAGTTTATTCATAAAGATGTTACTGGCATTTTTTTCATTTATATTTTCTATATTATTATTATTGTCTTGTTTTTATACATTTATCTTTTTCATTGTCACCACATTGGTTGTACTGATGCTTTAAAACTATTAATGAAAACTATGAGTGATGAGACAAATTCGATTTTCCCTATTAAATACAAAATAAACTAAACAAAAAATGATACAATTAG
This sequence comes from Carassius auratus, assembly GCF_003368295.1. Lineage (NCBI taxonomy): Eukaryota > Metazoa > Chordata > Actinopteri > Cypriniformes > Cyprinidae > Carassius > Carassius auratus. The sequence continues at coordinate 38,589 of NW_020524765.1, read as the reverse complement.
TTGTCATTATTTTCCTCTTATGGCATTCCTAATACATAACTTTTATGTCAAAATGTAGCTGGAGGATAGGAGAACCAGAAGGGCTGATCTGTAAAACAGAGGCAGCTCTTCCTCGCTCAAGTGGGGTTCAGTGGTGTATAAACGACACAGGAAGTGGTTGTACAGAAACATGCTGTTTTGTAGGTCATTCTGTCAGAGTAGAGTGACTCCACAGAGGGGAAAGCTGACTGCTTCCTCCAGCACCCCTAGGACCCTGTTCCCTCCATCCCTGTTCATGTGAGTTACAAAACCAATTCTCGGCCAAGCTTGAATACACCTCAGCAAACACTGTCAGTGTGTGTGTGTGTGTGTGTGAGTCTGAAAGAGAAAACACTGTGTGTGTAGTGTAAGAAACCCTGGACAGAAAAAACAAAAGTGAGTGTAAACACTCAGTAAAGTAGTGAACAAAAACATCCATCCTACAAAGAGCAGCCCACCGCATAGGTACAGTAAATCTCTTCACACTGAATCTGATCAACAAGTGATCACACTTTTTCTGTTCATTAGACAAATAATAATGCAGTGCTGTTTACCAGTTAAACTTCCACAATAATCGATGATTAGAAAAGGTTACTGCAGATTTCTGCATTCATGAACATATAGAAATTATAAAGGGGACAGTTCAATGCCGAGTGTACAGTAGTACTGTGACATAATATGGTACAGTTTTTAGTAACACTCTAAAATAACTTTCTTTAATAAATCATTAACAAATATTATATAACGCTACATAGATAATTAGTTAATATATATTCAAAACGTGAGATAATGTGCTTAACATTAGATTATTTTCAAACAAATCTTTATTTCATGTAAGCTAAAATACTTGACAAATCTCATTAAACTTTCACGATCAAGAACTTATTAAGGTTAGGCACAGGTTTGGTGGTATGGGTTTAAGGGTTGGTTAAAGGGTCAACAGTGTAAAAGGGTTAGTTTGAATATTATACGGGAACACAGTTCAGTCTGTTAATATTATATTGCTTTGATAAATGAACAAAGATTTTCTTAAAAAAAAAAAAAATAAAAGATTTGTTTTTCACTCTTTATAATTCAAGGAATAGCTATCCTGTTTAATGATGTACTGAACAGTAGTATACTAATGTGAGTTTTGAAGCAATAAAAAACTTTTTTGCATCAAAATTACAAACTGTTATGTCTTTAGCCAGCATTTAGCTAAACTTAACCAGCCACCCTTTACACAAACCTTGTTACATTCGTTACAAGTCCAATGCCCATAAAGATCCTAAATGATTAGTAACTGTTTATAAACATTTTCAGATGATGAACAGTTTCAACATAGAAACTGTATAGACATTTCCATTAATAGTTTCCACTTTGGATTGGATACTGAAAAAACTGAAAAAACATGAACAAATAATTAAAACATTATTTGTAAAGATGTGTAAATAGAGGTCTACACAACAAAGACCAACAAATGAAGATTATAAGAACTGAAAGTTTACTAATATTTGTAAGCATTTCAATTTAAGTGAAATGATCATATGTTAATCATAATGTCATGTTTAGAAAGTTCATTGGTAAACATTATCTCCTATTTCTAGCTATGTTAATATATATTAACTAATGATCTGTTAAGAATTTAATAATATCTGTTAATGATTTATAAATTAATGTTATTATAAAGTGTTACCCAGTTTTGTCTTGTTTTTTACTTTTGTTCTGTCCTTTGTGCATATATATATATATATATATATATATATATATATATATATATATATATATATATATATATATATATATATATATATATATATATATATAAATTATGCAGACACTTCCAAGGACAGCTTCAATCAGGGACTGTCTCTGGAGAAATAGAAACATCTATTCACCCTGTCTTTGTCAACTGTTTCCAACCTCAACGTCTGGGAGAAAGGGGGCCAAGCACAAGGGAATTATGGGATATAGATGGTCTCTGAAGCTGTGCTCTTTTCCTATTAAAACCAGATACACTAGTGAGAATCAGTGAAAAGACTGACAAGAGCCAGTCAAAAACATCATTAATGAAGACCAGAGAGAGAAGAAAAGTGAGACAGGCAGTCTCTGTTGATAAGCTAACCATAAGCTAGATACATACAAATGTAGACTGAGGGTTATGTTTAAAAATGATTCTCCCCTCCGGACCATCCAAAGCCCTCCTGAGAATAACTGTGGCTGACCGGTTTTATAAATATTAAAGAGGGTGAGAAGATGGATTTAATACTCACTGTGACACTTGTTTTGTTGAAGAGCATGGAAGAGCTGCCTGGACTGTCTACAGCTTCTGTAAAATGTGTGAAAAGTCTAAAAGTGAGTGTATGAGAAATATATATAAATATGGTGGGAGAAAAGAAGAGGTGGTGCTGAGTCATTGTGTGTTTAGCCAAAAGGCTGATGAAATAAAAGGTCAGCATGCTATAATGTAGACAGCTAATCATTCCAGAAATAAACATCCGTGCACGTACATAAAATTATGGCATGGTTTCAAATCTCAGTAGTATAGCTGTCTTTAAAATTGCCCTTATTGACAAACACGGTTCCAAAATGTATTGCTGTGAACTGAAAACCACTTACAGACTTGCTTTTGCTGATATTGAAGTTGAAAAAACAACTATATATATTGACTTTCAAATAATATAGATGTCATGTTTTACCATTAATCAATTATTGGATACAAAACCAACATACAGTATTAACAGAAAACACAAAAGACTAAAAAGTCAAAAGTTTTTTTTAGAATACTATCTTTTTGTAGGTTTTTAAATTAGTTTCTAATTCTAAAATCCCAAATAGACGTACATTTAACTATAAACATCACGGTCACAAATAAATGCATTTTGAAAAAAATTACATTTATGCATGTCATTTATAGTAATATCAATAACATCCATTAATAAAAAATTATAGCATGAATTTTCGGTAACACTTTAGATTAGGGAACATTATTAACTAGTTAAGGCTTGGATATTACTTGCATATTGGCTGTTTATTAGGAGCTATAAAGCACATTTGTGACCCTGGACCACAAAACCAGTCTTAAGTGTCAATTTTTCGAAACTGAGATTCATACATCATCTGAAAGTGGAATAAATAAGCTTTCCACGGATGTATGGTTTAGGATCGGACAGTATTTGACCGAGATACAACTATTTGAAAATCTGGAATCTGAGGGTACAAAAAAATCAAAATACTGAGAAAATCCACTTTTGGAGTTGTCCAAAAAAATTAGGTTTTTATATATTTACGGTAGGAAATTCACAAAATATCTTCATGGAACATGATCTTTACTTAACATCCTAATTATTAAAAATAGATAATTTTGACCCATACAATGTTTTTTTGGCTATTGCTAAAAATATGCCCCAGTGACTGGTTTTGTGGTCCAGGGTCACATATTGATGCCTTATTCTGCATGACCATATTTAAGTTTCTTCTAGCGCATACCTAAACATTACTACTACAACAACTACAGCAAATTAGGGTTTTATTGAGTAGAACCATTAGTTACAGTAATAGTGAATATGTGTTCCCTAATATAAAGTGTTAAATTTTAATTTCATGCCAACTTTAAAGTCTGATCAGCATGAACAAAACCACATTTCCATCAGTGTGTCACCGATAGCCCCTGATGCTGCAGGGTTGCTAATGCAGTCCAACTTGACTTTGAATTCCTGACCAGTCAGAAAGAAAAAGACTAATGATGAGAAAGACGCGACCGGGGACATGAGAGAAAATGTATTCTGTTCGAGAGGTAACAGGTTGTCAGTTATGCTCATGGACATCCACTTTATTCGCTAGCTCAAATAAAAACTCAAAACACAATCTCTTGACAATACAGTACATAACTATTTTGCACTTCATTTTTCTTAAGTCGTACTACTGTATTAATATGTTTTTGTATGATCTGCAGTGACAGTTACGTTTAGTGGTGGGGTTAGTGGTAGATCTTTTTCTAAATATAATACATAATTTTGTATGTATAAAATCAAATTTCTCATGAGATTGGGCTGCAAAACTCTTAATATCTTCTCTTAATACAAGATTTGATATCAGAAACCTGGCAGATTTTGGCACATTTTAGTAATTATTTCTTCTTCATAAGAGCTCATTGTAAAAGTCTTGTAAACACATCTTAGTTTCCAGGTGGACTGGTGCTAAGGAAATTGCACTGAAGTCAGTCAATCAGATTATTAGTGTCAGACAGTGCTTGCCAGTTTTTTTCATGTGCAATATGTGTCAGAGGGTCAGTGAGCAAACGCTGTGGTCTGTGAGTGTGCCATTTGAGGTTGAGACTAATGACAGAGAGACAAAGCACAATATTGTTAGGCCTCTGACTCACAGCATAAGAGCTGATTCCATAGATACTTCAGTAGAGAAATTCAGTTTTGAATCACTAGCTGCTTTAATTACTTCAATATATTTAAAACTCAAGTATTCATTACTTTCAGTCGACATAAGCTTTAAAACTTTATAGAGTCCATGCAGAATAAAATATTAATGATAACTTTTAAAACTTGTCCCAGCCTTACACCACAAAACTCCACTGGAGACACACCATGGTCCTCTGGAGCTAATTTACTGACTATACCAAATGTTTTACTGTTCTCAATGGGCGCCAGCTCTTTTAAATATCATGGATAGCCCAGACTTCATACACACTCCTGCAGAGTCTGAATTTTACATTTTACATAATTTTAATATTTAATTTTTCATGCTTATTTATCCCATTTTTATGTTTACTTTTTAGCAATCACAATAAAAACACTACAATTTTAATTACTTTTAAAATTAAATGATTCGCACATCTACAAAATAAAATTAATTTTAATATTTTTTTATATCAGCCAATGATTGGTTATAGACTAAAATATTGGTGCATCTAAATATTTATATATGAACATTATTTTATTTATTTTTTCACCATGAAACTAAGCATTGAAACCTCAGTGAAGCCACTTTTCCATGTTCATGTGTTGCTGCTATGTTTTCTGCAGTGTTCATACTTCTGGAACATGCAGAGTTGTAATATTCAGCACACATATTCTTTTCTCTCTCTGTCACAAAACATTCATCTCCCTGTGGAGGAAAACAAAGCGATCGAGCCTGGTGCAGTGTGTTAGCTGTCAGTGAGCAGGACGAGCAGGGGGACTGGCCTTACCCCATCAACTATTCTCTCAGCTGAGCCTGGCTCGTCAGAAGAGCGTCAGGCTGTGAGATATTCCATTAGTGACACACTGACTCCACTGGGAATGCTGGGCCTTGCTGGATATGAAGCATAAACGTTTGCCATTCTGTTTCATTCAGAACACAACAAACAGCCTGGAGGATTTCTGGGATCAGACTCACTTCCTGTGTCAAATCCTGTATGCACTAATCAGGATTTCTGCAGTTACACCACATAAGGATTTAGTTGAAATTAAGTTGGCTTTGCCAAAACAATCATTTGCATAAATCATTTTCAAGTTAGTTTTAATGGACAGCTGCTCAGTCATTGGCTGAACAGTTGATCATCAAAATGTCAATGTAGATACTTGCTTGAGATGATGTCATGGAAGTGTGTTGGCTTTGTTGCACTTGCATAGGTTTCATAAACTTATAAAATAAACGGTCCCACTTTATATTAGGTGGCCTTAACTACTATGTACTTACATAAAAAAATAAGTTCAATGTACTTATTGTGTTCATATTGTATTTTAAAACACTTTTGCTGCTATTGAGGTGGGATAGGGGTAAGGTTAGGGAGAGGGTTGGAGGTATGGGTAGGTTTAAGAGTGGGTAAAGGTGTAAAGTATTGGTCAACAGTGTAATTATAAATGTAATGACAGAATTTAAATACAGATGTAATTACATGTAGTTTATATATATATACAATGTAAAAACATGTATGTACACAATAAGTACATTGTACTAAATTATTAATTAAAATGTAAGTACATAGTAGTTAAGGCCACTTAATATAAAGTGGGTCCAAATAAACTTATACAATTACATATAAACTTCATAAAATAACTTAATTCATTCATTAAAACCCCTTTAGATCCTCTATCTGCTTAAAAGCACAATATATTTCATAGCATGGGTCAATCCCAAATCCACAATTCAAGCAGATACAACAGTCTGTAAAGGATGAATTTAATAAAACACACACACACAAATGTGTATATAAAAGGCCTATATACTGTGTATGTGTATATATATGTATGTTTTATTTGTGTGTGTGTTACTCATTTAAAAGGCACTGTGATGGAATGAAGGCATGGTCCATCAAAACCCTCTGAAAACATTTGTCCTTTACCAGCCACTGGCCACATTACCAGATGCCACCATGGGAACCATGAGAGCTATATTTCAGTCGGCTAATGGCAACATACATCTGCAAAAAGCACCAGAGCACAAAGAAAGATAGTAGAAGATAGTGAAATTAACAACAAGTGGAAGAGTTATTGATATTGGGCACCTTTAACCTTCATTTAATTAATGAATTGTCTTGCTTTAAATAGCACACAGAAAACATTTCTGTGTCAGTCACAGTTCAGACAGCCCACATACAGTAGTCTGTAATGGACTATGTAATATATATAATTTGAACAAAATGTCCAGTAATTTCCGTATTGAATACTTCTTACAAAAATCTTTTCGTCTTCTATTGATTGGAGTGAAAATACTAAAATTTTCATGTAACAATCCCCAAACCCTTTATGTCTCTGTATTAAAAGTTTCTTGCTTTTTGGAGCCTTTCTCAATGTGAGCTTGCTGTCTCATTAAACTTCCATCAACCTTTATCATATTATGTCTTTCCTTTTCTCTGTCCTCTCTTCATCATCTCATTCAGCGAAATGAAAGTGGGATTGAAGGATAACACCTTTACCAAGTGCTCTAATTGGACTGAGCTGGAGCAGAAGAGGAAGCCGATCAGCAGCATCATATCTGTTGCTGACGGTCCTCCTGATCTACTGCTACACTGTGGGGTGGCATTGACTCCCCTGGCAGATTAGAATACTTACTCTTCCACACACAGGGCAACTCTTGGGTCAGTGCTGCTTGACATTATTACTTGAATTCCACAGATGGATGTCTTCAAGGAGGACAGCTTCATTCTAATATAAACAAGTACAAGGAAACTAGCCACTGAAGAAGGACAAACAAGACATCATAGCCTTTCAAGTGCCCAGAAACAGGCATAAAAAAATAAATAAATGTACTCAACTTCAGGTCATACAAGTTGTAAATGAATTTGTTTCTTCATCAAAAAACATTACGAGAAATGTAACATTACATCAGTTGTTTGCCAATAAATCATCTGCAGAATGAGAGTCCAAACAGCTGATAAAACATCACAATAATCCAAAAGTCATCCACCTTACTCCAATCCATTAAATAACTTTTAATTGAGTAAAAAGCAGCACATATATAACTGTTGCTACAGGCCAAAATATCATAGTCCATTATCTATAATAAAATTTTGTGTAGTAAAAAAATTCCATCCCCTGTTGTCCTCTCACATCCAAATCCACTGATTTGTATAGAACTGTTTTGAAATCTATATATTTCACTATAGAAGGCAATGTAATGGAGGACTCTTATTTTAGCCAAAAGCAATGGTAGGAATATTAAAACTTCTTAATGATGAACTGGTGAGTAAGTGTTAATGCAAAATACTAACTACCAATATATTCCTTTTAAGGCACTAGTAGGGACTATTTGTGGGAGTGTGGGAAAGCAGTCTTATAGCCTACAGAGCCTTCTACAAATACATGACTGTGTAGGGTTAAAAAGCGTATTGACAGATACTAAAATAATACTTCAAAAGAGATCAAAAGTGTGTTGCTTTGTGGAATTTTGGCAAGTCTTTGTGACTGTGCATTGATCTTGTTCCTTTAGTGCCTGTGGTAATAGTGGCCAATCCATACGAGCTGGACACTGCAGACACGACAGAACACTTGACAATACTGTACAAGCCATTACACAACAGTCACAAAGATATAGACTATACAAACCCTCAGTCGCTCTATCACACAGCGCCAGGAATTTAATGTGAGGACAAAAGATCTTGTCACATCCTCTGGTGTGTGGGAAGTTGTAAAATGATAGGAAGCAAGATGTTTCTATTTCTTCCGCATGCAGGCAGGGTAGGATATCATCACATTTTCTAATTATCCTACAACTCATTTGACGTTAAACCAACTAATACAGCAAAAGATTTTACCTTTAAACTATGCCAATCATGTATAAAAAATACATATTTTTCAAAGAATCAACTTATTTGTCTTGTAACATTTTAGATTTTCAAAGTCTGTTTTTACTGTACTTGTGGTGACATCAGTAAATCAGCATTGTCTTAATATAATTTGTTTTGCCCAAAATAATTAGTCATATTGCATTTCTGGCTGAACCTGATGGCAATAGTGAACAGCAACAAGGCAACGTGAGTAAAGAATGCAGATTTGACAACACATTCTGTACCTCCAGGGTCCTGGTCAAGCCTAAAATGCTCTAGAAGATGATTCTGGGTATATTAAAGGGTTAGTTCGCCCAAAAATCAAAATTATGTCATTAATAACTCACCCTTATGTTGTCCCAAACATGTAAGACCTCCTTATCTTCGGAACACAGTTTAAGATATTTTAGATTTAGTCCGAGAGCTCTCAGTCTCTCCATTGAAGCTGTGTGTACGATATACTGTCCATGTCCAGAAAGGTAAGAAAAACATCATCAAAGTAGTCCATGTGACATCAGAGGGTCAGTTAGAATTTTTTGAAGGATCAAAAATACATTTTGGTCCAAAAATAGCAAAAACTACGACTTTATTCAGCATTGTCTTCTCTTCCGTGTCTGTGTGAGAGAGAGTTCAAATCAAAGCAGTCTGGATGATATCCGGTTCGCGAACGAATCATTCAGTTCACCAAATCGAACTGAATCGTTTAAAACGGTTCACATCTCTAATACACATTAATCCACAAATGACTTAAGCTGTTAACTTTTTTAATGTGGCTGACACTCCCTCTGAGTTCAAACAAACCAATATCCCGAAGTAATTCATGTACTCAAACAGTACACTGACTAAACTGCTGTGAAGATGAACACCGAGCCGAGACAGATAACGAACAAAACATTGACTCGTTCATGAGTCAAGAGCCATTTCTGTCAGATGCGTCCGATTCGTGAACCGAGGAGCTGATGATACTGCGCATGTGTGATTCAGCGTGAAGCAGACCGACACACAGAGCGTTTGAACTGAACTGATTCTTTTGGTGATTGATTCTGAACTGAATCTGTGCTAGTGTTATGGGTGCGGGTAAACCGAAGGCTTGAATCAAGGGCAATCATCGCCAATGACGCCATTACGTCGAGCGCAAAAGAACCGGTGAACCGTTTTCTTCAACCGGTTTATTGAATCGAACTGTCCGAAAGAACTACTGGTGATCCGAACACCGATGCAAATGGTTCTTCACTCGTGAACGAGTCAGTCTATTGTTCGTTATCTGGCTCGGCTCGGTGTTCATCTTCAGTTCTCTCTTCATAGCAGTTCAGTCAGTGTACTGTTTGAGTAAATTAATTACTCCGGGATATTGGTTTGTTTTAACTCAGAGGGAGTGTCAGCCACATTAAAATAAGTTAACATCTTAAGTCATTTGTGGATTAATGCGTATAAGAGAAGCGAACCGTTTAAAACGAATCAGTTCAATTTGGTGAACTGAATGATTCGTTCGCAAACCAGATATCCAGACTGCTTTGATTTGAACTCTCTCTCACACAGACACGGAAGAGAAGACAATGCTGAATAAAGTCGTCGTTTTTGCTATTTTTGGACCAAAATGTATTTTCGATGCTTCAAAAAATTCCAACGGACCCTCTGATGTCACATGGACTACTTTGATGATGTTTTTCTTACCTTTCTGGACATGGACAGTATATCGTACACACAGCTTCAATGGAGGTGTCCTGACATTTTATCCTACCCTGTCAGATATTCCTACCGAGGTTTACTGCGCACGCGCACATCAATATCGCGTCCTTTGTCTCATGCTAAACAACGATATTTAATGTATCTGCATTACTGTAAGGGTAGGTTTAGGGTTGGGGTAGGTGTAGACTTTAATAAAAACGCAATTTAATTGGTAGAAACTAATATTTATTGTTGGTTTCCTGTAACTGTATCCCTTCTAGCTACAACCGCGAATATAACACATAATTACTGTATTTGTAGTACTGTAAGGGTATGATTAGGGTTGTGGTAGGTGTAGACATTAATAAATCATAACTTTACAGTAGCATTTTTCGTTGTACCCACTGTTTTAGTGGGAGGTAGGAAAATCTGACAGCGTAGGACAAATCGACAGAACAGAGGGACTGAGAGCTCTCGGACTAAATCTAAAATATCTTAAACTGTGTTCTGAAGATAAAAGGAGGCCTTACATGTTTGGAACAGCATAAGGGTGAGTTATTAATGACATAATTTTCATTTTTGGGGCGAACAACCCTTTAAGAACCCAAAATGTGGTTTGGAGTGTCCAATAACTCCTGTCAAAAAAGCACAAATATTCAGAGCAGACAAGTTAAAACAATTGTAGGGAGAATTACTTGAATTTCTTATAGGGTAAGTAAAAAAAGAAGCATGACAAGACTTCACCAAATTATTCACCAAATTAAAGACTATCACCAAAGAAGAATAGTGGGTGAAAACTGAAAGTGAATAATAGGAACCACCAAACACTTAATAAGGATTGTGTCCAACAACACAGAACTACTTTGGTGAAGTGATTAAAATATATATACATATTCACCTTGGACCAACATCCAAGAAAGAGCTGCAGCTGGTAAAACTGATGCTAAAATACAGGAAAGATTGAGTCACAATCTTACCTTAAAACCTGGAAAGTTGGAGCACCAAGATAAACATCACCACCTACCCTTGCCAGACAAATCACCTGACTTGAATACATTATCAAACCATTGTGGGCATTTTTGGATGGAATGTGAGAAGCCCGATCTCTCCTCCACATCTCTAAAGCAACTGGCAGATTTTTTTATAGACCCTATTCTAAGGTTGTGGAAGCTGTATTGAAGTCAAATGGTGGTAAAACACCTTCATAAAAAAAATTGCACTGAAATATTTTCCAACTGTAGGCATTCCTACTGTATGAGTTTCCATATATGGGCGAAAAAATCTCACTAGGCACAAAACAGCACACATAAATGCATTACATACTTCATAATGCATTCCATGTGATTGCGTGACTTTAAGTGTTACTTCGTGATGTGTACATTGTAACGGTCTACTATGGGATTACAGCTAATTTGTCATAGTCACTGCTACCTGACAGATTAAAAGGCTAGTATATTATGCATGCTAAATCTAGGTTTTTAGAATTATTGGCATCATACAAGACTAAAAACTCTTCTTTTGACAATAAGTTGACATTTGATGCCAAAAGCATGAATTGCCTTGCCCATTTTTTATTACACTAATGATAAATGTTAGAATGCTTCACTGTCCTCTCGGTTGTTGCTGTTGTTAAGTTATTTTTGTGCTCTTTGGCCATGGCAGTTAACGGTTTGCATCAAATCGCCATTACCATTCCATCGGCTGTTGTTGCTTTAAGTCCCTGTTAACAATCAATATGAAGTCTAAAACTAGTTGAAAAAAGAGAGGCACAGAAAATAGAGAATCCTGCGCCTGTCGCTGTAAACCAAGGTTAGAGAGATTGTATTGAGCTCTTCGACCTCCATAGGTGGCAAAAGCTTGATCAGCTTTCCTATCAGACTCACCCCAGGAGCACCTGCTCCTCTGAAGAAGCCCCCACTGCTCTGAGCTAGTGTGACTGAGAGGTCTAAAATATGCATATTCATCAATAAGGAGCCTGAAAATATGCATATTCATCACTTGACAACTGCATGCATATTAATAACTACAGTCCCACTAACCTCCCACAACTTGTTTTGCTGTTAAGATCTTCCCTGATCCCAATCAGAATTTTTTTTTAAATGCACACTAACTGAAAATATTGACCTTTTGTCCCTTTGTTTTTTTTTCACTGAATGCTTACAGTATGTTAGACACTCACTATAGACATAAATTAAAAGAAAAAGATAAAAGTCAAAAACCACATATGCTAATCACAATATGTGATTAGATCCACACACAGAGTAAAATATTATATAAGTAGTGAAAAACAAGTGGCATCGTTAAGCATCAAAGCATATCTATTTAACATGTCCTACTATTCAGTACTCCAATAGTTTGTCTGAGAGGAACACTGACAAAGAATCAACGCAACACTGCAGGGGACCACCTCTCATCCTCTCAGTCTTTCCTAGGGGTGGACAGTACTGCCCCACATAGGGAAGCCCTCTGCTGTGATGATGGAGGAGATGACACCTGGGAGGACTGGGCTTATTCATATCTGACAAACACACCTCAGACCACATTCATTTACTCTCGTCCATCCCGCTGGGATTATCCAGTGGGGGGTGTTTGTGCATGGATTCACATGAATCTATGGGTCTATCAGAAAACACAGGTGTACTGTATGAAACGCTGAGGTTAGCGAAGGTTCCCGTAGCTCTTAATATGCTGGTCAGTGCGTCTTGATTGAATTAAATATTCAATTTCAGAGCCGGCCATGCTGGACATTTGCTGCATTAAATGGTGTTTATCCACTTTCGAGTATTTAAAATCGTAAAAGATTAAAATGCTTACTGGAACAGTTGTAAGAGGAAATTACACAGAAAAATCAGCCAGAGAACTGCAATTGTGAGCTGTGACTATGCCCTGTCTTTGCTTTCTTCTGAAACTTTCCTTCTTTCAATGTCTTCCTTCCATTCTTTCTTTCCTTTTTGTTCATCCATCCTTCTATCCTCTCTTACTTCTTGTGTTTCATTCCTTTCCTATCCTTTCCCTCTATTTTCTTTCATTCCTTCTTTCATGCTTCCTTTCTTCTGTTCTCTTTCATGTAATGAATCTAATAATTTTTGTTTGAAATTTCTGAATTCCCAGGCGAACTGAACTATATGTTGAAAGAATCCAATAAGGCCAGTTTATCTAAGTGGAAAATGCCCCTTAAATTTGTAATTTGGTATACAATGTGCAAAAATCCTAAACAGTCCACAAACTTAAATCTAATAGAAAAAATCTAAATGAACTAATCTACTGCATCTACTGTTAATTTAACTGCCATCATTTCACTTGCAGTATGATTGTTTCGATATAACAAGACTGAGCCATGAAAGGTTTCCTCTTTAATGTCAGTTCCTGATCTCTTTTTAAAATATGGCCACCACAGCAGCATACAGTCACACCATTGAGGCCACATCTACTGCACAGGGCTTTGCGCTGTCAGCCTGTCTGCTCTGGGGGCCATCTGGATTTAGTGACGGACCCCATCTCCCATAAAAACCCATTACAATAGGCAGGAGCAGCCGCATGCAGAGTGAGATATCGATTAGTCATGTCTTAGAGTGGGGTATATGGAAGCGTATCTGCAGCTGTCTGCTTTCACTCAGTGATGCCCAAAATGAGACTCTGTCATAGTGGTTTCAGTCAACATCTGGGCCTTGTTGGGTCCTGGGGGCAGGAGGAAGTGGATGTTTCTCCATCACAGCACATGGCTAAGGGGCTCTGACACATAAATGGGTGACAGGGTTTGGTCTCACTGGCGAGTTTGCAGTCTCTCACGGGTTCGGGGTGTGTTAAATGGTCAGAGAGGAAAGGAGCTCAGCGGTTGGTTATATTTGGTGTTTTTCAGAAGACTGAATCACTTCACAGGGAGCCTGCGCAGCTGTGCTGTCTGTCTCTCTCTGGCTCACAGAGTTCAGCCATGAGTAAGGAGACAGATACGTGGAAACAGCTGGAAGCCCTGTCATATTCTAAGGCTAGCTGTTGAATTCCCCGAGTTCTCTGCGTCAGCAACATGAAATATATATCTGACAAGAACAGAAAGAGAGAGTTTCCAGCTGTTATGGTCATTTGGTATTTCAGACAGACAGATACATATACATTTATTCATTTAAAGCAGATAATTTGATCAAAAAGCGACTTACAAATGAGGAATACAATGAGTGATTCATCATTATCACAGATAGACAGACAGACAGACAGACAGACAGACAGATAGATAGATAGATAGATAGATAGATAGATAGATAGATAGATAGATAGATAGATAGATAGATAGATAGATAGATAGATAGATAGATAGATTTAGGTCAATAATAGCTATGAATTATCCAGACTAGAAACCTTTTGAAATGGTAAAAATATGCATATCACAACCCCTGTGAGAGGAAGGAAATCTACTGTATGTCTTTAAAAGAGCCACAGTCACTGGCCTAAATACTGGCAATTCATCAAAGCCATACAGCTATACATTTCAGCTGTTAACTCTCTTATCAACACGCTACTGAGATAAACAAATTTCACTTTTGTGATTTGGCTTACAAACAGCACAGTTTTTTATACAGTAAAAGTTCCATATAGAGAGAAAGAGAGAGAGTACAGTACCGCTGAAAATCATCTGCAACACTGAATCAACATTTCTTACGATTCACAATGAAAAGTATACGTTACAATTATTGGACTATAGACTCAAGTGCAACAGACCGTAAACAGAGATTGACCAGTTTTGAAACACAAGCCAAATGTTTAAGAGGAACCTGATTACTGGCTTACTGGCACTGATTATACAAAATCCTATAATCTGATCAAATTAGCAAGCAAATCTACAATCCGTAAAGGACTGATTTTATATATAATCACACTTGATGGATTTTTTTTTCATTTTAAGCCACTTGTTTTAGCTTTGAATGCTAATGGATGGTTCTCTACAGGTGCTAGAGAATTGAAACCATCAAAGCAGTCTTGAAACCTCAGGTCTCATTTAAAAAAATAATCTTTTATAAAAAATAAAATAAAAAAATGAACATAAAAATGCAAAAGTTTTGTCTGTAGGGGCTTTTGCCACAGGCTTTGTAATCTGCCCTTGGCAAGTGCAGGGAAGCTGTGATTAAACAAAACCTCACTATGCACTTCTGAAACTGAAAGAACAAGTCCTAAAGTGTGGAAACTAATTATAAGCAAAGAATAGTTAAACCATAGTAAACTGTAGGAAAGAGCTCCTGAGGACAGAACAAACATTTAAGAGGAAGGGACTCAAACTGATCTTCTAACAACAGATGAAAATGGACCGTATTCATACCCTTACAGATCTACAAAATGTTATGTAATTCTAAAACAGGAGAATTAAGAGAAAAAATCCCCTAAAATTACAGTCCAGTCATTATTTTACTCACCTGCTTTATGGCATGTCTTTGTTTTTGTTTTTTTCTAGGACACAAAAGGAAAAATTCAGGAAAACCAGACTGTTCACTCCACTCCTTGGATGGACACTGAGGCATTAAAACTTTAAAAATAAATGCATAAGCATATAAAAATGCTACACGTGACACATGTGAATTTTTAATTAATAATTCAGACTTCTTTGTGAACTGAGTCAACCAATTCATTGAAAAGTTCCTCACACAGCTACAGTATCACGTGATTTCAGATGACTTGCAATGCAGCAAAATACTGTACACTCCAAAAAGACAAATTTTGCGATACTTTAGTGGTGCTTTGGCATGTTTTTTTAAGCTTGAAAGTCCCAGTACCCTTCATTGACTTGTTCTGCAGAAGGGAGAAAAAGCCATAATGGTTTGGAAGGACATTAAGGTCAGTAAATGATGACAGAACGTTCAGTTTTGAGTAAACTAGCCCATTAAACAAATCAGTAATTCTCTTGCTTACCTCTACTCTCTGGTACAACATCGACATATCTAACATAATCAAACGCACCATATCTGAAATAAATAAATGCTGTATGTACAGTGTTTAATGTTTGCACTCAGAAAGTTTTTAAACTGGCAAAGTGCTGCACAGAGACCTCTTCAAATATTTACACCATTGCATATCCCCAGAGGTTTCCAGCAACAGTGATTTTAAATAAATAACCAACTCCCACACATATTTACACGCCATGCATCCACCAATTTAATAAAATCTCTTCAGTTGAAACTAATTTCAGACGGTTTTCTGCAGACTAAAACAGCCCATATTTCATTCACACTAAAATGAGTCACCCTGCTCCTATATAGTTAAAAACTGCAAATGTAACTGTAGAGATTTTGATTAACTATGGTTGATTCGACTCGTGTCCCTCTCTGTGCTCCATTTCAGATTTTTATACCAGGTCGCTCCTCAAATGATCTGTGACTCACTGACTGTCAAGTAGAAGACAAAAGATTTAATTTCAAGTAAACTTCACATAAACTCCAGGATGAGCGGTTTGGTTGATGTTTTTTATGTATTTTTTTTTTTTATTTCATCATCCTGTTCCATTCCCTTTCACATTTCTGTTGTTATATTTACCATGGAGGACATGACTGAATATTGGAAATTGTTTTCAGGGGTTGTTAAGAAACATGGGTGTCAAATTTGATTAAAACGACTATTTCACTCTATAACATTTTCTTCACTTGCTTGGTTACTGAATGAAACCAATTCAGGTCTGTCGAGGTAGTAGATTATACCTGTGGCTTTCTGATTTCATTTTTCCTTTAATTGATTTTGCCTACAGCAGAATTCGTCCCTCAGCAAACTGCCGGAGGGAGACTGTCTGTCTCTTAAAGTGACAGAGCCCTCAAACGCAGGCAAGCACGCATAAACTTCATCTGTGCAGCCAATAATCTCATTCCAGCTAGAATAATAAGATTACCCTCTGTTTCTTCTTAATAACCATGAGTTACAATGATGAATGGTAAATTAAGGCTCGCATAACCTTTGTGTATGTTATTATAGTGTCACTGATTCAGATATATCTGTTCTCAAATTCATTTACATTAAGTCATTTAGCTGACACTTTTATCCAAAGCGACGAACAAAGCTTTTATGCATTTGTTACGGATGTGCAGTTGTGCTTGTACTATTTCAACCCTGACTGTGTTTCTGCAGGTCATTTTAAATCCAACCGATGCCTAGAGCAATATAAATATTACACAATATTTTTTTTTCGAAAGGAAAACTTGAGCAGAGCGACTGAATGCTTATCTGATTGGACAAGCTGTGCATGAATAATTTTGTACCGTGTGATTTTTTTTATCCAAAAGGTTTAGAACAACACCCTCATCAGACTAAATTATTAATTTTGGTACTCTTATTGGATATTACGCATCCCACCTATTGTAAAAGCTTGTAACATGAATAAATCACTACCAAACAAGTCTTCTGTACATGAGAAAAGTGTAACAGACGATCATCAATTATTGTTATTCATTCAAAATTTTGATTAGAGCTCACAACCACTAAAATATTCATTCAGCAGTTACTGGTGGACAAAAGCACATTAATATTTAATCTAGAGATCAGTTTTTATTAGCTGGTTCTGCTTTGCCTAAATTTGGTTTCTAAATGTCTCTTGAAGTTCTAAAAATTCACCGCTCAAAACACTGCCGTTGCCCCTCCTTGCAAGTAATTCGGTATTTCATGTAGTCTGGGTCATATTTTATTTCACTTGATAAAATATTAAAATAACTTTAATCATTCATTTTTTATAATGCATCATTTTTAGTCTTTAGTAAGCCTATTTATTTTGCCTTCCTGACTATGCATGATTACTTGGTTAGAAATAATTGTCGTATTATTATTCGCATTTGCATATTTGTGTTTTTCCTTGTGTCCCATTTTTTGAAAGCGACCCACCCGTTGAGAACTATTGTTCTAGAATTCATCAGTCGTGAACTCCTAAAGACAGTGAATTCATAATGAATGAAAGCACTCCAGCTGCATGTACGACATACTTCAGACATCAAGTGCTCTGATCTGTCTAGAGTTGCACAGGTTACTAATCCACAAAACAAAGGCATCTGGCAAACTGCCATTCTGTAAGAAATGCACGCAGCCTGAGTTTATTTTTTACAGCATAGCAGTTCACTTGTGCACTGAATAGGTACAGCAGGTTTAGAGGTGGTTCCTCAGAGACAGATCTGGAACAAACAGAAGACTGCAGGTATGATCGCTACAGTTTTTCACCCGTATACTGCACTTGGAAAAACAACCATTTTATAAATAGGATCACTCAATCTCAAAGATGAAAATATCAAAGATCCTAGAAAATACTGTATATAGTGCTTTTTATGTACCATAGTAGCGAGTTTGTCCTCTTTCACACATTCTGCATCTGCTACAATGCAGTGTAACTGTGACAGCAGGCTTGTGCTTTGTTTTCACACTGACAAAATTAGAGCTGCATCTCTAAACAGAAAATAAAGTGATTTCTAGGTTGCATATAATTTAATAATAGCCATGAATTATAAGATGGCTATCAAGAGTGTGCCATTCAGAATTATTATAAACATTAGGAGTGGGGATAACATTAACATCCAAATGGTAATTAATTCATACAGAACTGAACCCAAATCCCAAATTGTAGCTGAAATGCTTAAATAATCTGCATAGTGTTGCTGCATGAGGAACTTCAAGACCAACAGACATGTTTTCGAGCAATGGGTGATTAGCTCACTCCATTATCGTGTCCTCACAAAACCCTAAACAGCAAAATATTGTGTAAATAGCTTAATTTCAACATGGTTTCGGCTCTGATGCAAAGGGGGAAAAAAGCTGAAATACTTATTGTGGGATGCAGTGCACACTGCCCACAAGACCTGTTAAAAGGAGACTGAAATGGAAAATGTTTGAAACAGGTCTTCACAATGTTTAGCACAACTGTTCATGTTGACCTCCTTGTGAGTGTTTGCAGGACAGCAAAACCTCCTTCACCGGGCACTGAATGCAGAGCTGTAAGTGCTGTCTGACCTCTAGGCAGCCTGTATGATGGGTTTAAGTGCTCACTTCAGTGGCTGCGTGGTGATGAAGAGCAGAGGTTCAAGTGCGGCCTGTCTGGGTGCTTGATACAATTCTAGCATTCCTCTTCACTAAGACAGGACAGCCTATTCAAGCAAGCCAATACACACATATATATATATATATATATATATATATATATATATATATATATATATATATATATATATATATATATATATATATATATAATTACATTAGTATTAGATGAGCATTGTGAAGCTTGTGGCTCAGACCTAGCCTTGCTTGGAAAATTATCTTAAAAAGAAAAAGAGAGACGGAGAGAGCGAGAGAGAGAGAGGAAGAGGAAGAGGACAGTGTTCCTTTTTCTTTTTTTCTTCTCCATTTTTCAAACCTTCCTTTCTGTAGAGTTGTATTACTGGGAAATGGAAAGACTGCCAGTGCCTTTGTTTTTGACTGAAATAAACAAATGAACAACAGCAAAACAAACACACTCTGGAGGTCCGGATAATCACAGACAACAATTATGTAATTAATTTCTTTCACACTGCATTCTCCAATCTCTCTTCCCTCATTCTTTGTCTCTTTCTTTCTCACACACACACACACACACACCTAATTTATCCAGTCAAGAGACCATTAGACGCACTCAGCATTGACTGCAATAGTACCCATCTACTGTCTTGACCTCTAGATTACAGATCGAAAACATGATTGGTGGGGCAGATGTGGTCAGAAGATCAACACTTTGGTTCGCAAGACTCCAGATAAGTCATCCATTCAATTCCTTCTCTGTGCAACAATAGCAATCAGTGTCCTGGTTGGAGTTAACCATCCTCAACTTAACTTCAAAGCCAAATACACTTCATACGCTTCTACCGGCTGACCGAGCAGCCCAGTCTCACCTGAACAGGCCACGCTGACACTTCCCAGTAGATCAAAAGAAAAGAAAAAAGAAAAATTATTGAAAAAGTTAGCTGAAAAAGTCAAAAAGAAAAAATAAGTTCAAGTATTAAAAAAAAGCCTATAACTTTCCAAGTAGGGGATGCAGAGAGTCAGTTCCTTGCAGAAAACATATTCAGGTTGTACATCAAAACCACTTGCATTTAGCCATACACCGCTGCAGGGAATTGGAGGATGCAGCATCTTCAGTTCAGTGCACTGAGAAACGAGAATGACACTTTGGCAGCAGCGTGTCGGCCCTGGATCTCTGCCCTTCAGCGAATCTTCACAATCATCAACACCTTGAGAGAGGACACAGGCTGACAGCAACAACACATCTGATAAAAGATAAGTGCAGATTTGATGTATTAAACCAGAGAAACATGCAATATATGCAGAGCCATCCATCTATAGTATCTACAAATCAATCTATCATATTGATACTGTCTATCTATCAACTACTACTGTATCTACTGTAATTCAGGAGGAGAGGTCGATCCATAATATCCATCTATCTATAGTATTTATTCATTAATATGTCATATCCATCCATCTATAGTATCTGTCCATCAATCGAAACAATGCAGTTGTATTTTGAAATATTTTAACGAATCTAGGGCTGTAACTAATGATTATTTTGACAACTGAGTAATCTGATATTTTTTTAGTAATACGAATAGACCCAAGTTAAAAACAGGCTTTAGTGTGACTATTTATATATAACCACCGGCAGCCATATCACCCTGGAGCCCAAGACCGGTTGCCTATTGAAGCTAAGCAGGGCTGAGCCTGGTCAATACCTGGATGGGAGACCTCCTGGGAGAACTAGGTTGCTGCTGGAAGAGGTGCTAGTGAGGCCAGCAGGGGGTCCTCACCCTGTGGTCTGTGTGGATGCTAGCGCCCCAGTGTAGTGATGGGGACACTATACTGTCAACAAGCACCGTCCTTCAGATGGGACGTTAAACCGAGGTCCTGACTCTCTGTGGTCATTAAAAATCCCAGGATGTCTTTCGAAAAGAGTAGAGGTGTGACCTCGGCATCATAGCTTCCTAACAATCCCCACATCTGCTGATTGGCTTCATCACTCTGTCTCCTCTCCACCAGTAAGCTGGTGTGTGGTGGGCGTTCTGGCGCAATATGGCTGCCGTCGCATCATCCAGGTGGATGCTGCACACTGGTGGTGGATGAGGAGATACCCCCTGACTATGTAAAGCACTTTGAGTGCCTAGAAAAGCGCTATATAAATTTAAAGAATTATTATTATTAATTATAAGGATGAGGCAATAATAACTGGTTCAAATAAAGTATCAAAACAGAGTAATTATATGGTTTTATTGAACAACACTGATAAAATAGAGCTACATAATGTAATATGGCTACACAAAATATGAACATAACCAACATGAAGGAATACATGTACAGTAGTTCACCCAAAAATGAAAATGTGATGTTTATCTGCTTACCCCCAGGGCATCCAAGATGTATAGGGGACTTAGTTTCTTCTAACACAAACACTAGATTTTTAGCTCAAACTGTGGCAGTCTATCACTCTCATAATGTAATTGGATGAGAATCATGGCTAAAACATAAAAGAAATTAAACCCTGCGGCTGGTGACGATAAATCAATGTGTAAAGACACAAAAAGATCAGTCTGTGCAAGAAACTGAACAGTACTTATATAATTCTTTACCTCTGATTCATGCAATGTCCAAACTGTTAAAACTCTCCTGAGCGCGCTCTCAAGCAGATGCGTGAGGAGGCTTCTTCTACTTGCTTGCTTTATGGAAGATCGCACAAATGGATAACTGACAATCTACAATCTCAATTAGGAGTGTCAATGGTCCACTTGAGAGATAGTTGGTGGTGATTTACTGAAGTCTGCAATCTGCCATAAAGCATGCAGAAGAAGCAGCTTCCTCACGCCCTGCTTGAGAACGCACTCAGGAGACTTCTAACAGTTTGGACATTGCATGAATCAGAGGTAAAAAAAACGATATAAATACTGTTCAGTTTCTTCCACAGACCGATCGTTTTGTGTCTTTTCACATCGCTGTATCGTCACAAGCTGCAAGGTTAAAAAAAAAACTGTTTTATGTATGTTTTAGCCGTGATTCCCATCCACTTACATTATGAGTGATAATTGAGTGAAAATTTAAAATTTTGGGTGAACTATGACTTCAAGTGTATTAAGTATTATAACAAATACCTGCAGAGGTAGCCAAATGCCTGGCCATGCTTAATTTTACAGCATGATTCAAGGATGTTTAAATCCATGTATTTTTTTATATTTGGCCACATGCAAACTCATAATGAATGTAGGTCTGTAATTTGTGTGAAAATATTTTTGAAGAATTGAAGGATGACTTGTCATAATATTGTGAGTGCTAGTTGCACTAACCTGAGTATTTCCCTTTTGAAGTGTTTAAAATGTTTTAAAAAGGAAAGTGAAACGGTACATTATTGGCTTAGGCCTGTAACTGACTGATTATTGTGTTTATATATGTGAGTAATAAGCCTGTGGAAATACTTAATGTTATATTACTGTTGGAAATGTTGAATTCTAGTTGAGTTTGTATAGTTATATACTATTTGTATAGTTAAATATTTTGCTAGTGCTAGTGCCAACAGGCATTAAAGAATGTCAAAGTAGGACTTACATTGTGGCCTTGTTTTTCATAATTTTTGCAAGTGTTAGATCTTGGTTTACATTTCGACTTTTGTGCTTTGTGATCTAGGCTTGAAAAGGTTGGCAACCCCTGACCTGTAGTGTCTATCAATCAATCTATTGTATCCACCCAGTACCTCTCCATTAATCTCATAACTACAGACTGTTTTCAGTGGCTTGCCAGTAATTGCACCATCAACCTGGAAAAATGATTGAATTTCTGTTTACCCATCTAATGTTGGAAAAACAATGCTTGAAACTTTTCTTCAGAAAATGCTGAAGTTTAGCTCTCATTTTTCTTTATATTGTCAAGGCTGTTTATACAAACAGTGTTTTGGCAGACTCTGACAATATTAGACAAATCTTTCACAGTATGTGGACTGGGAAATACTGTGAACAGGATGGCATAAAGCAGCCCTGAATGTAATGTATAAGGATCTGCAGAGGAATACTGCAGTGTAAAATATATCTAGGTAGAGCTGCAGCAATCCACACAAAATAATGTGATATTTCTTCACTTTATTAAAGTCTCACACCTTCCACTGGACCAGGGCACACAGGGACAGAACATCAGAACAAGACAAACAGCCAAATAATAGTTGCACACAATAAATTGACAGCAAATCAAACGTATCAGGTCAAAAATGCCAGTCTCTCCAGAGTGGAGGCTGAAACGGGTCATTTAAAGTGCTTGAATACATTTCTCTGTTAGTAAACATCTCTTCTGTCCATACAAACAGGTTGGCAACTGTTGTTTTCATGAAGCTATAACGGAGCAATGGTAGCATTCTGACAATGCCGCATACTCTCGGGTCACAACAGGTGAAAAATATTGCAAGACATGAACTATATGGAAGGAAAAAAAATGGGAGATTTTTTTTTTTTTTAAAGAGTTCACGGCAAGTGCTTATTGTTCCAGACATCTTCATGCTATCAAAGAATCGACCAGGTGAAAAGAATCCAGAGGAAGGCATACACACATGGGCAGCAAGTCATAAACATATTTTACACAACATCACAAATTCTTTGTATGGGTGCATTTATTTTAGCAATTTGGATATCTAATACCTAGTATTATGGTGCAGGCAACGAGGTTTGATCAGGGTTTTTTTTTTTTTTTTTTTTTTACTGCAGCTCCTCAATGGTGATTTGTTTAAGGAAATAGCATCTTTCAGTTTGCAGATATTCCTGAAACAATGCAGTTTTTGCATCTCCGTTTATCCAAAAATGAAAATGTTATTACAAACCTGTAACTCTTTCTCTTTTTTTCAGTGGAACACAAGGATGATTTTTAAAGAAACCTTCTTTTGTGTTCCACAGAAGAAAGCAGTTATACTTAGGAACGACATAAGGGACTTTTGAGTGAGCCATCCCTTTAATTCTACAATTTTTTTTCGGTCTCTCCTCATTTGTTTGGAGGCAAATGAAAGAGAAGATGCTCCTATCTGTAAACAGACACCTCATTGACACGAGCGATTCACCTCTGACCACAGCAGAAAGGATCAATGTACTTCTGTGACTTTGCATTAGCAAGAAGACAATGTATTAAGTGGGACCTCTCCTCCTGAACACGTATAGTGACAAAGAAAGAGAGAAATAAAAACAAAGTGCCTTCAGAGAATTACAAAACAAGCCCTCCATTGATTTTCTGCTTAGTATAACCACAGAGCTGGGTGAGAGAGAAACAAACACACAAATATCCTTCTTCTATTGATTTACTTTAGTTGGTTTTAGACATGGCTGCCCATCGCTGCTTAGGGTGCGTCTAGAACTATGTGCCCCATGTGAGAGCATGCTTCAATACCCAATGCCCCACGTATGGTGGGAAAATGGAGGTAAATCACTTTTGCTTTAGAATAAACATCCACATTGAAGGTTAAGGGTATATATACTGATACGTATATACACTCTGATACATATATTGCACATACTGTAAACACACAGAAGGTGGGTTCTTGCATATTTAAAAATCATAGTATGGACAAGTCCATGTGCTTCCATGCAGTGGATCTTCTTGTATATTTGTGTATTACTGTGAGCATTATGTATGAAGGCATGCCAAAAGCGCAAAAACTTGACAATCTTATCAACCTTCTGAGACACATTTATGTAATCTGACCTTCCCTAAGGAAACCAAACCGAAAACCATCTTCCTTGGAAAACACCTACTGTGGACAAAAGCATCCTTATCAAATCAATCTAACTTTACAACAAAGTAAATTGTTTTTTTTTTTTAAAAGTATCATTGCTTGCAGAGCCAAAAATAAGTTAGTGCAACATCAAGACAAAAATCTTTTTCACAAATTAAAAAAATATACATTTAAAGTTCCACTGCAAGAGTATTTCTGCCTCAAAATTTCCTGCAGTACTGGAACAGACTGAATGGCTTTATCAAGGCATTTTAATTGTAAACATCTTTATAATGTATAAATAATTTAAAAGTCTTGTAACAATTTAGTATGGAACTAATGGGGGGTGAAAAAATCTTTTAGCATGCCATAATCCATAATCAAGAAAAAGGACCTTGTTAATACATGAGGCATAAGCTTAATTAAAATGAAAATCTGCTGATTATGACTGAAGCCAAGGTGAAAATAAAGGAAGCACTGACAGCGGCGTGTGCGCCCTCCTGCCAAAACACTGTGTCTACAGGTCAAGGAGACTTTGTTGCTCTGAAAAACAGGACATAGGAATGAGAACGCTGAAACTGATATTTTAGCTTGCACTGTTTTCTTCGTGTTTATGTGGTGAATTCAGACAAGGAGGTGAAATGATGCATAAAGTAATACACAAACAGATCAAATCACATCAGACTGAGAAGTTTTCCTGTGGAAACTGGAGAGGAGACTTGGGTCACATGACTCTCTCTCTTTAAGCCAATATCCGTGAGGCTGCGTAGACAACAATATGCGTTTTCGCAGTTAAACCTCAGGAGGTTGGTGATGTAAACGTCAGATTCGCCCACTAAATGAGTTGGCGCCCTGAGGGCACACCGCTTGAGGAAATAGCCACAAACTGAGGGTCTTGAATAATCTCCACAGGAAGTCTATGGCACAGCACTCACGTCTTTGACGTTTGTTGTGTATCAGTAAAAAAAACTTCTTTAGTGCTTTCCAGTTCTCATTTTCTCTACTTTTGCCTTCTCATTCAGACTGAATCTCAATCTTTCGTTCAGTTTATCAGTCCATTAGAAGCTCAGTTTTTATGGATGATGTAATTGTGAATGGTAAAAGTTTCTTAGTGGTTAAGGATTATGATCAATGACTTTTAGTTCGAAGTGATAGAGTGGTTTTGTGGGACAGATGTCCTGATTGTGACTACTTTTTGTTGCATAGTTAGATGAGATAGCTTAGCTGCTTTGTTTAGCTTGAAACGTTGTCTAGCCACTAACACCACCATCTAGTGCAAGCCGCATGTGTGATCATGCATTCAGAGAGGTAGCCTTATCAGTGTCTATGGCTGCAGCTAACGCTCAGTGAGTCTTTGGCTTTGCAAGTCGTGTGGAGACACCGAGCGGTACCGAAGCATTGCGTTGTGGGTCAGCCTCACTCCTGACTACTGCTGGCCGGCCGCGAGTAATGACGTGGTTCCCTGCACTGAAGCATGGCAAACCTCTGGACGGAGGTGGAGGAAGATTGGGTTTTGGACCACTACCGCCTCCTATAGACAGAGCAGGGAGTTTTACCCGTCTGTGTAGACGTGGAGGCTGCAGGACGCGCGGGCTGAAGGAGGACGAGGGGTGAGGGGTTTGCAGGAGTTTGCTTTGATGGCTTTCAGGGGTCAATCTCACAATCTGTTCTCCCGCCTCTGGTGAGTCATTCTCATTGTTGTCTTGTATGTGAAGGTGGGTGCTAAGCAACCGGCTCAGCTCTTCTGGGTCAGGCAAAGATTTCAACTCCACGTGAGGGTCTTTATCAGGAGGAAGAATTGGATCTGTGCAGGGGGCTGGAGGACAGGACGTAAGAGGCCATTCCTCTTCGGTGCAGGCATCATTGTGGCCCCCGATTTGGACTGTTCTTGCTAGTTTTCCCTGGATGAGGGGCTCTTTGGGGATGCGACTGATGGGCTGAAGTATTTGAGGCTGCAGAAGACAAAACAGAACATTATTTCTCTGGATGGAGATCTGCGATCAGGGGCTACAATCCCATAGTAAGTGTATGGGACTGATATCTGTGTGACTCAAATTGTCCCATTCATAGAACACCTTATAAGAGCCTAGAAAAGGAATTTAACTGATAGTAACGGTAAACAGCAATGGGTAGTCAAATTCGGTCTTAAAATTTGGCTGTGAGTCTAAGAAATTAAATCGTCACTTTAAATAATGTAAATAATTGATTAATTATAATGTGATTAAACGATTACAGAGAGTGGTTATCTCCTTCAAAATCAAAACAGTTGCTTGTGCTTGGACCAGGATTTCGCACAGTTCGGAAATTAATTGAGAAGGCTTTTTTAAATTCCAATTCATTCCCCGAATTTAAAATGAGATGGTGAAAGAATGATTAGATGATGAAAGATTGAAAAAGGATGAATTTCAGTTTCATAAAAGTAGAATTAAAACAAACTGAAATCAAAAATTCATTTAAGAGTCATTTTGGTCACACTTTAGTTTGGCGACCAATTCTTACTATTAACTAACAAATAACGATGGCTTCTGCCTCAATAACCACTTAATTTTCTGCTTCGTAATAGTAGTTATTAGATTTTGGGCATGGGGTAGGCTTAAGGGACCTAAAATATGGTCATGCAGACCAAGGCATTAATATGAGCTTCATAATTACTAATAAAGAGCTAATACTAGTAAAATTCATGCTAATAAGCAACTAAGTGAGAATTGGTCCCTAAACTAAAGTGTTATCATAGAGATGTCACAGATGTCACCAGGGTGCACAAAAAACCCACTTAATTTCCCAGAGTGCACTTCTTTTTTTAATTCCTTTTAAGAGTTCAACAGTACACACCAACTTGGTTCTGGAAATGTTTCTTTTTTTTTTTTTTTTTCACAGAAAAAAAAATAATAATTAAAGGGATACTCCACCGTGTTATCATATTAAACTATGTTTTTCTCTTAACTAAGACGAGTTGATACATACCTCTCTCGTCTCAGTGTGTGCACTCAATCGCTTTGGCATGCGGTGACACTTTGTAAGCACTTCATCTTGGCACAGTAATATCGTCACTCGTGAAAAATCCTCTCACTGGCCCCCGCTCCCTCTAGTGAAGATATTACTGCGCCAAGACGAAGTGCTTACAAGCACTTGCCATGGTATTCCGCCATACAATATAGTTATCCATTTTACACGCTTAGAAAAGCGCAACGTTTTGTTTTGTGTTACCATCCTAGGTCGAGTTACACTACGTGAGTAACTGTATTTAAATAGGGAAAACGTGGAGGTGTTTGGTAGCTTCTCTGCTTGGCCCATATTAAATGAATGGGCTAAGCTAAGTGCTTTCAAAGTGTCACCGCGCGCCAAAGCGATTGAGTGCACGCACTGAGACGAGAGAGCTATGTATCAACTCGTCTTAGGTAAGGGAAAAACATAGTTTAATATGAAAACACGGTGGAGTATCCCTTTAAAGAGTAAAGAGCCATGAACCAAACCAAACCTCTTACAAAGGTGATTCATTAAAAATAGATGTGAAATAGAAAACTTAATTTAAATATACATTTTTTAAAATACATTTAAAAAAACAAAATATACACAAATATTTAAGTAGTTGATTGTAGGGTGTACTTCATTTGATTGGACAAATACTAAGTGGTTTTTTTTAATAATTTGCTTGTAGTAATTGTCTGACTGGTGGATATTTCTTTGCGTAATATAGTTTTCCACCCAAAATTCTGCTGTTAAACACATTATTTAAAAAACAAGTTTAAATAATAGAATGGATTCTACAAAAGCATAAATCATCCATAACCAAAGCAGGTCCGTTTTAAAAGGTTTATCATTAAAAAGTTAGTGTTAAAAATACATTTTTACTTCTGGAACCAGTTGCATTTATAATTCAGTAAATTTCTCCATTTGTAATTTAAATTCAGCTTCCTGTGAGGTGTGGCCAATTTAATTCACACGTATAAACTGAAATTCTTTCATTAAAAGCAGATTCTTTCATTCTGAACTTTGCACAAGTCTGTTTTTTAGCATTGTAAAACAGCACTGGCAACTGTTTTCTTCCGCTCTGTGAACATCGCCAGGATGTGTTGAGATGCGTGTGGTCAGCAGGCTGTTGAGCTACGAACAAAATGTTACTGTAATAGAATGGTTTTGGGTGGATTAACACGTACTCCGGTTTCAGTAAAGACAGCTGCACCATGACAGAGGCACAAGTCCTTGTTTCCTTGACTCTCTTTGTCTCTCATGGGCTGCTAAAGAGCACTACTGTCCTGCAACCACAGCACCCCCTACTGGCTAACTCTGGTTTCATACAGCCTGCCACGTTTCTATTCAGATGGAGACTATTTGTAAGGTGTGTATTATCTCCAGATACCATCACAAAACAATTTTATCACATGCCGACCACACAGGGCTGAGAAAAAAGCCAGAATGAGAGAGACGTGAAGCTTTACGATTTAAAAATCCACTAGAGAGCGCATAAAACAATAGCTGAAAAACAGCGTAGGGACAAGGGAGTAAAAGCGTGAGCGAGAGTGTATGCACAAGAGAGCTGTCAGCAAATATAGCAGCATGAGGTGTACAGACGGTCACAGCCTCTACGTGACGTCACAAAGTCTCTGGGGTGGAAAGACTCGTACAGACACTTGCAGATATCATCCATAATGCATTCGTTTCTGGCCATCACTGTCTCTCAGTGAGAAATGACAAGTCTCAGAGACTGTAACCTTTTTTAAACTCTGTGAGGACTTAAAGTCCCATTTACATGGATTATAACTCAAAATGCAGATTTTAAATTTAATTTACATGGCTTTTTTTTTTTTTTTTTTTTGCATAAACATGAAACCTCTCAGTGGTTGACCTCAAGTCCCTTTGGTCATTCCAAATCACAGTCAATGTGAATGAGGCTTAAAAAATGAGAACACATGTGAAGTGCACCTCCTCTGTGTTAGAGAAAGAATTACACAACTTTGACTGATAACTCCTGTACTCTTCAATAATGCAATCAGAATCCGTAAATGAATGAAGTGATTAAAACAGATATTAATGAGCTGTTTAAACCTAGAAATGATTTTCCTCATTCAATTAATTTGATTACCTTGCTTTATTGATGAAACCCCCAATTCCAGAGCATGACATTCCCATAAAAATATGAACTATATTACTTGGCAGATAAACTGTTTATACAGTAGTATGCAAAATATTTATTGAAGAGTGTTGTACTGTTATCATCTTAGCTTGCTGTTCTAACACCGTTCCGGCACTTTCATAAAAGCAATAAGACACTCAAGGACACTTTTACAGTGATTTACTATGGCTATGCTCTTAAGCATAATGCAAAGATGAGTACCCAAAACACCCTTAACTGTGGTAAAGTTACTGTAATGAACAGCCCTACAGCCTTATTGCTTTTAGAAAATGACAGCAAGCGCATTATGATAAATGACAACAAAGTTCAATAAACAATTTGTGCACACGATAAACGATTCTTGTGCCAAGAAACATAGTTCATTATACTGACTCTAGGCAGTTTTGGGGTTGCCGAGCAACATAGCAACTTTAATACAGAATTCATGACAGGTGTGTTTATATCGGCTTCAAACAAGGCTCATCTAATTAGGATTTAGAGTTGAAAATATCGGTTTCATAACACAATATTCACATCATAAAAACAGAGGAATCATGCGGCACCAAACAACCACCACAAGACAGTAAAATGAAAAACAACGACGTCAAACAGCTTTCATGCTGCTCTGCCATTGTGGACTGATTCCAAACCTAAACCTTTTAATGGAGTTTCTGTACGAGTACCTAAAGTATCTGACATGTTTCCAGAAGAATGAGGGCCAGGTTATTGATTGATTCTTTATAGAGCAGGGCTCAATATTAAGGATGGCTGAGCAGACCAATGCAGAGTTGTCACTATACTTCTATTAACGGATTAGATATGTTGTGTTCTGATGGCTTTGTGTGATTTATTGAACAGTTTTCAATTCTGCTGATAAATACGCCTGAAAGGAAAAGTGGCTATAACACCACTAGGGGTGAGGATGTGCCAAAATTGTAACAATGACTTGTAGATTGCTTACAAGACAATCTTATTAAAAAATGCTTTGCACTTTGTGGCATTATTTTAGAACCGTATAGAAAATAATGTGAATTCATAGCTTTTACATAGTTACATAAATTCGAGAAGAGATTCCAAAAATTCCAAGAAAACTCTACTAACTGAAATGAAAAACAATTTTTTTTTTTTTTGATGGTATTTTTTTTTTTTTTTGTGGTGGGGTCCATGAAAATCTGATGTTCTGGCCTGTTTTGGCCAATAAAAAAAAAAAAAAGCATCCAGATTTTAAAAAAAGAGCAGGGAGAATTAACTGCCTCCAAAATGTTTCACAAGATAACTTCATATCACGATTGCTGGATATTACAACAGAAAGAGCTGTAATAAAGTCTGGGTTTAATTCAGTCATTCATCTTACTGTAAGATTTGGCTGATGAAATGTGGCCATTTTGATAATAGAAGAGTTTTTAATATCCTGGGTCTGTAGAAGTGGAGGTTATAATGTGAATCCCAAAGGAGTTATCGGATCATTTTATTTTAATTGTCCTCTAAAACGGTTCAACATCTCCCTGTGCAATCACAGGGACAAGGACAATTGCACTATGGGCTAATTCTTTGCTTGTGTGTACATTTGTGATGTTTAAACCCTGGTTCACCTGTAAAGTCTCTGGAAGCAGACTGAGAGAAGCAGTGGGTCTCTCAGAACACACCAGTAAACACTGTAGCTCCGTCAGAGCAAAGACAGATCTGACACAACCACAGCAATCACAGCCCACGGAGGAAGAGATAAACAGAACAATTTGGATTTATGATTAGGATAGTTGTTTTGGGTAAAAGAGTCAGGAAAAAAAAGTCTCATGCCACCTGTATTTTTTTTTCGTATGTAAATGGTGGGGGGGGGGGTTAATCCATGCTTCTAAAATAAAAAATCAGACTCAAAGCATGCATCGTTCATTCATGTCATGTGACCATGCAAAGGGTGAAGTTTTTAGTGGAGGTTACTGTACCACGCTGTGTCGCGGAAGTAATGTACAAGATGCTCCACCCCTGTCCCGGGGTATTATGGGGTAGGCAGAGGGGGAGAAACAACACAAAGCACAAGTTCATCCAATCAGGAAATTGGAAGAGGAAAGAGAAAGGGAAAAGAGGAAAACATGAAGAAAACAAAATACAAGAAAGGAAGATGAACTGACATCTGCTCTATCTAAACTAAACATTGCAAAACATACCTTCTCTCAGATGATCATAGCTCTATTCTTGCTAAACTAAATTACTGGTGTCCTCACTTATTTTTAATAATATAAACCTGAATCCTCCACTAAAAAAGGTTTTATAAAGCATACTAAGGACAGTACAAATGAATAATTTCCTGTGCGCAGAGTTACACTATCTGCAATTTACTGCAAATTGAACCTTGCTGAAATTTACTGCAAATTGAAATTGTGCTAGAAATATTGATATAATGAGTTCTAACTTCATTAATATGAGCTTAAAATTCTGGAAAGGAGTCATTTATTTTAAAGTATTAATTGCTTCAACCCATGCCAACTTCAAGCTCACTTAATAGAATGAATTTGAGACAGGGCTACCTGTTTTTCCATTATTAATTATACTCAGAAAAATATTCATGACATTTAATTTGCCAAAGCAAATGCAAAAATGTAACCGCAGAAACAAAAATTCCCTTCCTCTACAGTGAATCCTGTTACTCTCTTATCTCACAATCTACTACAGCTGCATGTGTTCATGCTGGTTCAGACAACAAATGCTGGCTCTTCGACTGACCGCACTGGTGCACAGCAATGTGCATCCAAATTCCCTGCACAAACACACCTGAAGACAGGGCACAGCACGGCCATCCACACAAACACACAGATGGTGTGATCCAACCAGTGCAGTGGCCCACCTAGACCTGAACAAAGATGCTTCAAAACTGCCCAGCGGGGATCTGCTGGGGATCTTCATCGGTCTCACATCACATCTCCTCTTCCTCATCTCTCATTTAACCAATATCCTACTTAAACAGCCCTGACTCACTGCCTCATGTTACTATATTGTGCATATATTCATAAACCTATATGGAGACAGCTTTTGAAAGAGAAGGGAAGGAGACAGAGTGGGTAGTGGAAAAAAGCCGAACATTTTGCCAAAGGAATGGGGTCAGAGGACAGGGGTTAATGACTCACTTTGTCGGTGTTGAGGCATGCTGGCACGAGGTGCAGTCTGGTACTGGCACTGCCAGGGAGAGAGAAGAGGAGTGGGTACAGCCTGCAACACACAGAAAAGCCGTGAACACACACACACACGACACCCACACAGCTGCGGAAAGAGACAAACCCCAGTGAATCTAGACAAAACACACAGAGAGAACCGGCACACGTTTCTTCTGAGAAAACAAACTACTCTAGATGTCTGAACATTAGACTAAAACATCAGTGAAAAAACCAGGCTTGAATGCAAGCATGTACACTACATGCAAGCAATATTCCTATCTTACACATAAATCTCACAGATAACATTTCCTTTTGCGTGTAAACTACACACGCACTGGGGAAATTTCTGAGATCAGATATATGTACTTTTACCTCAAATATTATGACATGCTCAACCATAATGTTCGTAAACACACAAACCATATCATGAAAAATTGATTGCATACAATTTAGAAGCACCTTTGGGAAAATGTTGAGCGTTAAAGGCAAAACAAATTATTTTTAGGCACAAACCTGATGCCCAGAAAGTGAGCATGGCTTTGAGTCTCTCAAGTCTTTTCATTATGAACAGAAAACTAGACTTGTTTATCTTCACAAATTTATGTTCGTCCAAGTATACATGACATAAATTGCATAACTGACTAAATGAGGGATCTTTTGAAGCAAGTGCACAAGCCCAGTGTCAACAGTAATTGATGTACTGTATACAATACCATTCAAAAGTTTGGGGGTCAGTAAGTTGTTTATTTTTATTCATTTTCTTTATGTTATTTTATGTTATTTTATTTTATTTGTTTTAATGTGTTTTATGTGTATTATTGATTGATTGATTTTTTTGGGGGAAATCAATTAACACTTCTTTCAGAAGGGATGCATCCCATTTCTGAAAAAGTGACAGCAAAGGCATCAAAATGGAACAAAAGATTTATATTTTAAATAACTGCTGCTTTGTTTTACTTCTCATCCAGAAAACCTGAAACATTTTTTAGCAGTTTCCACAAAAATATTAAGCAGCACAGATATTTTCAACATTGATAAAAAAAAAAGAAATATTTTACTTGATCAGCAAGAATATCAGAAAGATTTCTGAAGGATCATGTGACACTGGAGTAACGGCTGCTGAAAAACCAGCTTTGCCATCACAGGAATGTTTTTACTGTATTTTTTAATCAAATAAATGCAGCCTTTTTAAGCAGGTTCTTACTGTTTAAGGGGGTTGTTCCTGGCCAGAATAAGCTGTAAAGTGGACCAGTCAAAATACTGCCTCAGCAAGACTCACTTAATGCTTAAACGAACAAGAGGCAGCATTGCAGAGTACGCACTCAATGTACTATAGACATTATTAGTATGCAATACGCAGATTTCTCCAATAATGGCAGTTTGTAGACAAGAACAATATGTACAGCTGTTTTACAAGACACAACTGGGGTAAACAAAAGATGCTATGATATCTGGTACATAATTCATTTACACAACTAGGACGTTTTCCAGAATCAACATTCTGTACTGGAACGAGTCCAATCAACCCAGTCTTCCCCTGCTAATTTAAGGCATTCGTTTAGCATTAGGGAAAGAGTGAGGTCTATAAATCGCTTGAAAGGATTGTTGCTCCAAGGACAAAGGAAGACTATCCAGGAACATGACACACTCATAGTAAGTAGAACAAATATTTGAGTGTTTGAGTTATGATAAAGCCAGCAACCACAGATTAAACATTAGTTTAGTATGTTAACATTTCCTTGGATTGTTTGCAGTTCTGTGACAATTATAATAACTGATCATTTATATCTTGCTTTATAATGAACTCATGCAAAGGTTAATTTTTGACCTATCCATCGAAAAACCTGTGGCAGTTCACCAAAAAATTTAAATTCTCAAATGATTTCATCACCTCTCATATTTCAATAAAATATCTTAATTTACCCTTCTTAGATGAATGAGTCACATGTTTGTGGAACAACATGAGGGGGAGTAAATGAAGAAAGGTTTATCAGAATGTCAGAGCAACAATGTTCCATTTAATGAAAGTGAATGGGTACCAAGCACCGTTAAGCACCCAAAAGAATCACCATGAAGCATAAGTGTAATCAAGTTTTTAATAACAATATAACAGCATAGTGCGAGAAACGGGCTAAAATTTCAATTCTGACCGAAGATCTTGCTTGACAGCCTTATTCACTCTCATTATATGGAAAAGAGCAGCAGGACATTCTTCTAAACATCTTCATTTATGTCCCACAGAAAAAAGTTGGTTAAAAGTCACATACCGTAGGTGGGGAAATCATACAGGCAAAGAAAATGAATCTTGCACACTAACGTGTGCAAAATGAACAAGTCCTGTTATCCCCAATCCCCTATAACAGTTTATTTCTCTTCCTCATTTCCACTTCCAAATTCTCATCCATCGCTTGTTACTTCCCTCATCTCTCCTGACTCCAGTCTTTCGCCGTGTACCATTAGCTTTACTGATTGTGTGCCGGTCCTCTATAAGAACACATCCAATGGTGAACATCTCAGGCTGGGGCTCTGAAAGCTAAACCACCGGAGTAGATGCAGCATGGCTTCACTTAAATAGGAGATGACACTCATTCTGCACTCTGTAGTAGATGCCCGTTTTCCCCTAGCAGCTGCAAATTGGCCAAATCGGCACCTCTGCAAACTCGCCTCGGCTCAGGGCGTCCCGAGAGAGCATCGGGCTATTTCACCATGAAAAACGAACGCGAGGGAGGAAAGGACAGAGGAGAGGAAAAGAACAGAGGAATGTGATGCCTGATTTGTCAGCCCTGACACACAATTTGCTTCCGCTCCTAGTAAACAACTAGCCACCTACAAAGCCTAGAGAGGTTTAGGGGGGAAACAGGAAATAAAACGAGGCAGACAGCTCAACCAAGGACACACACAGATACACTCTATACTGACATTTTGGGAGAGTTTTGGGTGCCTTGATGAATGCGATCATGTTGACATGCACGTTGCTAGCCAGGAGAGAGAGAAATGACTCACAGCGGGGTGATGATGGGGCGGTCGCCACACCGTCTGAGTGGATTTATCATGATGAGTTCTTCTCTCACCTTTGACCCCTGACTTCTGCTGATGACACGGACATCTCACTGGCTGAAAGAAGAATCATCAACGCGATAATGATTAGATTTGTATACGTTAATGAGTGGTTTGAAGATCTCAACCAATTCAAAACTTGCACCCAAAAATAATAATTTGCATTATTGTTTTATGACTATACAGAATCTCTATACAGAATATTTGTTAGCTAATATTTTAATTGTTCAGATATGACAATATTAAGAGCTGAGTCTAATTATTGTTTTATTTTGACAGACATGACAAACTACAAACTACAATGAATACAATGCATTATGAATATGAATACAATTAATAATTATTATTATTATTATAAGATTAATCAATTATTCATTAAGGATTCCTAATGTAGAACATTACAGATTACCAAAATTAGATTACCATTTATCATTGTTTTATTTTTGACACCCAACATAAAATCACCAACTATTAAAAAAAACTATTTCCTTATGAATTATTATTAATAAATGATAAATTATTTAATATATTATATTTATATTTTGGTATATTTTTTATATTTATGCAGAGTAGTTTTGCAATCTAAATTGTCTTAGAACCTATAAACATTTTTTAAACCATTTAATAAAAAAAAAATTAAAATTAAACTCTGAAATCAGATTCCTAGTAAGAGCACCTCTCCTTAACAAGCCACACAGTTTGAGATATCATTCATGGCATAGGTGAAGTGAGGGAGAGTTTAAATTCCCTAACCAATGTATAAATATTACGGATGCTTGCCTTGAGCAACACTAATAACATACTCTTGTTCTTGTGTAAAGAAATCTCAGTTGCTTTCATCTTTGCTTTGCAATCAGCATAATGCAAAAGAGGTGAGCAAGTTTACTAGCGCTAATGATATAATTGCTCACTGATGGTGACAGTAATTGGGATTAAAGGGTAAAGTGCATGCGTTTTTATGGCTTGGAACGGTGAAGTTAATGAACAATATGAGATGTGGGTTTGTTCTGAGAACATCTCGTCCTGATTTCATCTCACTCAAGCAGACATGGAGTTAGCATGACTTCAGCATCTTCCAGCAGACACTGCAGGCTCTGATTAGCCACTCATGTATTATGTATTTTCAAATCAATAAAAAATGGTCAAAATGAGTGCGAGTGTGAATGTGTCAGGAATGGCGATGGCTCACAGATTGTTGATGCTGTTGATGAGTGAGCCGTGTGATGATTTGATCTTTATTTTTCAGCTCTTCCCTGAGATGTGCCACCTCCTTCATCAGCTCCTCCATCTGACACGCAAATACAAAAACAAATAATGAAATCAAACACAAAAATATGAAACTGTCATACACATAAACAACAAGTGTACAGAATGGAAACAAAACATGCAGCTGTTGGCGTCAGTTTTTAAGCCAAAATGGAAGACTAATTCACCATGGGTTCCCTCTGGAATTACTAATGGCTTTTTAGAATAACAGTTTGCAATTTATGAGTATAATAAGGTCTGTGGTAAACATTAC
This sequence comes from Carassius auratus, assembly GCF_003368295.1. Classification (NCBI taxonomy): domain Eukaryota; kingdom Metazoa; phylum Chordata; class Actinopteri; order Cypriniformes; family Cyprinidae; genus Carassius; species Carassius auratus. The sequence goes on along the minus strand of NW_020524765.1, from coordinate 1,119 downwards.
TTGAGATATATGAATGTTTCGTTCTACTTCATAAATTACACAACTCAGATGTGAATTCTGGAACTGTGGTGTGCTTTAAAAACACAAGCTGCTACATTAGGACTCTCCTGCACTTATAGTTGTAGCCTTTATGTAGTAACTTGCTGACAATGTGCATTTTAACAGCTTCAAAATTCATGTTTAAAGATATGAATTGATGATGTAGAACAAACTGGGAAAGTCTCTTAAAAGTATGCATTTAGCATTTGAAAACCACTTTTATAAAAACACATCAGAAGTTCCTAAGGGAGCCCGTGGCTTGACAATGCTAATGCTCTTAATGTGCTAATGTTTTAGGACAACAAGCTTAACAGCTCTATTCAGGTGGGTGTTTATGAGACGTTACAGACCTGCTGGGCTCTGCTGTCATCTTCGCTGGAATCCAAACTCTCTGGAGAAATCTCGCCATCATCCATCTATATAAAATGACAATTTATTTAGGAGATGAAACGCTCATGTTTACAGCTTCTCAGGTTCTTTTATTCTTTCTCGCTCTTTATTCTCCCACTACACACATGCTAAAAGCTGCTCAGAGGGTAACAGCTGGGTTTGCATATGAAAAGTGCAAACATGACTCTTCCAGCATTCCCACCTGCAGCATACTCTTGAGTTTGAGCAGCTGGGACTTGACAGACGAGCAGTCTTCAGCCAGGTGCTTGAGAGTGAGTTCATCTAGCGCCACCGTGTGACTGTCATGCTGGACTGCGGGATGGAGGGGCCGAGGTCCTGCACGACAGGGATCGTAATGAAACCCGACCAGTCTAAAAAAAAAAAAAAAGAGAGAGATCGAGAAAGAGTTTATAGAAAAATATACAAGAAAAAGAAACAAAAATCTGAATTAAAGGAGTTTCAATCAAGTGACGGAAACAAACTGCAACTGTCAAAAGTCTTATTATTTCTAAATCACCAGAAGACATTATTCCTGTATATATCTGGCATTGAAAGTACCCTAATTAAGGTGTTAACAATGTCTCTCATAACGTCATTCTGACTTATGTTGCATCACTTTAGCTGTTTAACAGTTTGTGTTTCTATATGTCCCAATCCACAGAGACATTCAAAAGTTTGGGGTATTCACAT